>NW_027109334.1:164401-169842 GCF_000696795.3 Halyomorpha halys
GGAACGGTATCTGGTTCTGGCCAAATCGGCAACATATGGAATATTGAGGTCCTGATGGATGACTTGATTTGTGACAAAGTAAAGAGCATTAAGGATTTTACGAAGGATTTTGGACTGTAAGGATTGGATTCTGGAGGAATTTGTTGGTTTAGTGGAGCCCCAAAGCTCAACTCCGTATGTCCAGATAGACCTTATAATAGTCATGTAGATCAGTCTTTTGTAATGGATTGGCAATTTAGACCGTTTGTCTAGTAAATGTTGCAATAGTCGGACATTTGTTTTTAAAGATAAGAACTTGGGAAATTAGCCTGCAATAGGAAAAAAAAAATTAAGACAAACTTGGAAAATTCAATTGTAAGCAATGATAGCAGAAATATAGTGTTATATGTAGATTAAATTCTAATTCAATAAAATCTATAGTTTATATGCCTCATTCACAATGGCTTGAAGAACATGAAGTCAAAGAAAAAAACAAATACAAGAGATAAGGAACAAAAGGTATTCGTGTTTTATTTAAGTTATCTACACTCAAACAAAAAAATTATATATAATATATTAACAAAATAGGAGGAGGATAGCTCAATGGTGGCACAATGCTACTAACTGCAAGGTTCGAAGCCGGCTGTGCCAGAGAATTATTTATTATATTATTGTTGCTGTGAATCATCCCTGTAGGAGCCTTCCTTGGTCAACACACCCGAATAAGTGGATATTTTTGGGAGAAGCATCTAGCGGTCGTGAGTGATTCTGAAGAAATCAACTCCTTTCACAGCCATTGTTCTAGTAACAGTATTTCCTTACAAATTACTGCACCTCTCCTGACCCTTCACGGGTTTTAGCGATACGGATTTATTTATTTTATATTAATAAACTAATTAACTTTTCATCTTACACTATTACTGAATAATCGGGAGGAATTTCATTCTTTCATAATTGTGATTAGTTTGAAATTCGTGTGAAAGTTGCTCCAATATGTACAATTTAACGGGAAAATAGTCTCATCCCAAAGGTCAATAAATCTTACTTTTTCTGGTCTATCGAAAATGTGAAAAAACGATTTTTTCCAGTATTAAATTGGAAGTGGCCCAAAAATTTAGAAAAAAATATTTCAAGAAACAAATCTACTTTTGAAAAACTACAATTTGTACACAAGCTTTCGTTGGTATTGACTTGACCTAAATATATATATTTTATTAAATTAGTTTAATACAAAATAATAACTAGTAAAAACTCACTTCCTATCAATGGTAAAATAAAGTCTGTAAGATAAGGTCTACAGCTCACAAACATTGTTTAATGGGAGAACCAATTACGGTATATTCGTTTATAGGTATTTGAAACAACAACCATCAACATGATTAGACATATTTCATTTGCTAGGGTTTTATATACTTTCCGCACTGTGCGATGGTTGGAAAATTTAAATACAATTGTAGGAATTCTAAGTCTGAGATTTGGGCTCTAAGTGCTGAAAGGTTAAATACCGAGGAATATGAACTTAGATGTGAATTGTTAATACTTGAAAACTATTTTTTTTTAATAATTTATTTATTGTTATTTACAACTGTATACATATATTCACATCAAGTAAATTTCCTGTAAGTTATATTATGACATGATACAAACATATGGAGAATCTACCCATTGATAGAACTCCAAAAAAAATTCTAAAGGAGAAGATCTCGAGGCCATCTTCTTTTCAGACGCCTAGGAGGATTATTAGGTAGTGAAGGAGAAGCCAGGTTAGAAAAGAGTTGGTTTGGGTGGTTGGGAAGTTTATTATGGAAGGATTGGTACCAGGTTCTGGCCAAATCGGCAACATAGGGAACATTGAGGTCCTGATGGATGATTTGATATGTGACAAAGTAAGGACCATTAAAGATTTTACGAAGGATTTTAGACTGTAAGGATTGGACTCGAGAGGAATTAGATGGTTTAGTGGACTAAAATCTTTAAAAATGAAAACAATTAAGAATTAGGTTTTTCGGTTTTCGGTCAACAAAGATAATTAAGAAATTGTTTCAACTATTTATTTGTAAGAAATGTTTTAAAATATTTCTTCATCGCAACCCGGACCATTTCCTTCTAAATTGCAAATGCTTATTATTATATATGTAATAAAAAATTTAATTAATAAAAACTACAAGTATAACCCAATCTTTCCTGACACGTCATAAGTATGACCCCTTGGTGGATTATTAGTGAAGCTGACAAAAGATAAATACTGGAACTTACTGTAGTAGTCGAATGACCCACAAAATTACGGCTTCTTTGCAAGTACATCCTGTACCATACATAAGTGCATTTACATAATGCATTACTGCAGTAAACGTAAAGAATGTTCCTTTCGCTTAAAAAAAAGAAATTAAATTAATTTACAATTAAAGTTTTGACCGTAAGCCATTCGATTACTACAATAAATTTTAATATTCTTGATATGACTTCATCTTCACTAATGTTTGTTTTTATCATTAGAGGGGAATTGTTTGTTTTGTTAAGTCTACAAATATCATTATTTTTGTTATTAATTTTACTTTTCTCTTTTATTCTTAAAAGAAGCATTATTCTTATCTATTTATTCTTAATTTAAAACAAATTCGATCCTTTTTTTTCTCTCAACTTTTATTCTTTACAAAAAGAAGTTGAGAGAAAAAAAAGGATCAAATTTGTTTTAAATTAAGAATAAACTAAACCACTCTCAAACAAGAATATATAAAATAATTATTTATTCTATAATTATCTATTTATTTTATCTTTTTTTTCTTTTAATTATGACATTGTATATAGTTAGGGGTGTCTTTTGTACGAGACTATACCCCCCAATAATCAACAATCAAAAATAATTATATATATATATAATGTAACGGTTATATCAACCATGTAAGGCACACCAGGCCGATCTGGTATAAAATAAATAGCTAAAAATTAAATAAAAAAAATCTTCACTAACAATCAACCAATTAGATACGTAAGTGGATTCTATCTCATAGGACGGATAAGATTTTTTTTTTAAATCTCTTATGCTACCCCAATGCCTAAGCATATCTCTAAAAATTGTTGGTTAGCAAATCAATATAAAACGAATAGAATGAATGCTGTTGATAATTATTTCATAGAATAAAAATATCTGTACCCCTACAACCTATGAAGGGTCAGCAATGCTTTATGAAGACGGGGCTCACGGAGGACTACCGAACCCACAGAGTTGACTCACGGGCTACTGCAACAGAATAAATAATTATCTGTCACAGCCGGAATCCTTGGGGTTAGTAGCACAGCGTCTACCACTGTGCCATCCCGCTCACAATACAGCTATAATCTCATTTTTTATTTATTTAAGACAAGTAGGCAATTTTGTGAAAATTAAAAAGTAATTTTAAAACAGAGCTAGAAAAAGGTGTGCCGACACAGACACCTAAAATAAAAAGGGAACAAGGAAAGCCTCTAAATGTCACCGCTTGATTAGAAAACTTTTTGTTTTGTTTAATACAAAACCACTTACCACCTCGGAAATAATTAAAAAGTTTGTACTCAGGAAACGAATTATGAATTTAAATTAATCACTTGTAACCATCCTTATGAAAAAAGTAAACTTCTCGCTTCTTCGATTTTTCCAAGTTTTTTTTTTTTATGTTGTGTATATTTTTATTTAACTTAAATAGAAACACATAACTCAAAATCTAACTCTTTTGCAATATTATGAATTTCAAGAAGGTATTTGAGCTAGGAATCCAAATTTTAAGTTCCAAAACACTAACGAATTCAGTAGCAATAATACAACGTTTATTAAATAATTTTCTTGTTCAAAGGCACAAATTCATGATGCTTTCTGATTTTTTTTTTCCTTTTCTTGGCTGGTTTGCAGTTTTAGTACTTCAAACCTTATATTTTTATTTATTTTATTTTTTTAATTTTACTTAAAAATTTAAACAATTATTTTTTATTTCAACAATTCTAAATAAAAATTAAAAATACTAAAAAAATTAAATCTGTACCGCTAAAACCCCTGAAGAGTCAGTGGTGCAATACTTAGTAAGGAAGTACTGTTACTAGATCAACGGTTGTGCAAAGAGGTGATTTGGTTAGAATCGCGCTCGAACGCCAGATTTTTACCCGATTAAAGCTACCCATTTCTTGAGGCTGAGAGGAAACCAAACAGCACACTGGACATGAGATAAGATCCAAAAAGGTAGCAAGAAATATAGAGCAATGGTTGTGCTAAAGAGATGAGAAGAATACACCAATAAGGAATGATAAAAAAGTGAGAACAGTGTAAAGCAATGTAGATATGACATGATTTCATTTACGAAATTCAAATTTTTGACTGATTATGATGTGAATATAATTGTATGAATGTAATACACAAAGATGAAGATTGTTATTATGGTGAATTATTGTTGTTTGTATGTTATTAAAATACATGAATATGGGACAATAGTCCCGAAACGTTGTGCTACAATTTGTCAATTTAAAATAAATCACATTCAAATTGGAAGTTTTTTAACCTCAATAAATGTTTATTGAATTGACTTACCAGACTTCCTAAAGAGAAAATCCAGAATAAAAAAATTAATTCTGTACCGCTACAACCCCTGAAGAGTCAGGGGTGCAATACTTAGTAAGGAAGTACTGTTACTAGAGCAACGGTTGTGCAAAGAGGTGATTTTGTTAGAATCGCGCTCGACCGCCAGATTTATACCAGATTAAAGGTACCCGTTAACAGGGCTGACTCTCATAATTTCTGTAGCCAAACAGAAAATAATTATCTGACACCCTAGTCCTCGGAGTTAGTAGCGCAGTGCCTTACAATTGAGTGACTCACACCCACTAAAAATTAATGACATCAAAAAATTTAAAAAGGATATGCCACAATCCTGGACAATAAGTATTGTTTATACGAAATGAGTATGATATTGGTTGTAGTTCGAATGAATTAAACAGAAGAAAGGAACATATCTAATGTTAGAGTTCTCGCAGTGGTAAATTAGTTATAATAAAATAATACAGCAATAATTTATAAAGAAAATTAAGTTTAAGTAAAAATAAAAAATACATCTGACACATTCATACCTATGTATAATAGTGGCTTAATGTAAATTAAGCCTTGGGAACTCCGAACCAAGCTTTCCCCTCTCATGTGGAAGGTAAAGCAGGGCTCACAAGAGGTCCCAGTGCTACTCTCCCAGCATCACTAATATTAAAACTTTTTTTTTACACATGATATACTGATGAATAAGATGTTCTTCTTTTTAACGTTTCGGATCGTTTATCCACACCAACTATTTACTCATTTATCATTATAGTTAGATCTTGTGTTTCCTTTCATAATTGTTTTTATACATCAATATCCTTAAACTATTTGTTTAATAGTCACTTTTTAATTTTTTTTTCATTCTGAAATTTTGTCATCTTTTATACTTATAAACTCATTGATTTTCATT
>NW_027109334.1:174912-177361 GCF_000696795.3 Halyomorpha halys
AAATACTATCCAATTATAGTCTCAAAACTTTATTTCTTTTATTCGTCCAACGTTTCGGCCAATCCGGCCATCTTCAGGGACATCTACTCAATACCACTTTGCAAACATATAATTTAAAACACTCTAAAACTTCATTCAGGCTATTCTGCCCAGGTCAAAACATTTATATCTAATGAGTTAATTATCCATTTAAAAACACAGTCAAAATGATTTCTCTGTAAACACTATTAATAGACATTTATCACAACCAAAAATACTTTTTTTTTTTGGCCGAAACGTTGGACGAATAAAAGAAATAAAGTTTTGAGACTATAATTGGATAGTATTTGAGTTATTTATTAATGAATTACCAGTCGGCATAAAATAAATAAATATTGTTTTGAAAACCACTATCCCTGATGAAGACCTGAAACTTAGGTCGAAACGTCGGCATAAAATAAATAAATATTGTTTTGTTTATTTATGTTGTTCTTTGCTGACCGCACCCCCCGATAAACTTCTTCAAGAAAAAATACTTTTTGTTCAAAATCCACACTTCATAAATAATCAATCAATAGAATACAATTTTACTATTTCTTATTATTAAACTGATGTGTTTGTTTGTTCCAATTTATAATTTCATCAACAAGTAGAGCCTTATCCTGATCGTTAAGGCTATCTCATACTGCAATGTTGGTCCAGAAATAATTTTACGAAATTCCGTTCTCCTATGCTAAGGTTATCTTATCCGAAGGGACTTGAATAAACACAGCAACAATCCGATCAATGTAGAAATCACACATCTGTCAACTAATCCGATATGTTAACAAAATAAATAATTCATGGCTAAATTGGATTAATAATACTAATATTGAATGTAGCAACGTCGTACAATAATTCAGATAGTATAATTAATCCGATTATGGTTATCCAGTGTGTGGTGTCTGCTGTTACATGTATCGATTCAAGGAAATTTCTCATAAGTGCTCATTGCAAGAAATAACTATTTTATGCATAAATTTGTTTACGTTATTCTTTTTTAATCATGTATAGCGGTTGTATAATTTTTTTTCTGTTCTCTGTTTTGTTTTTGTATGTAGGAAGCATAAGTTTTTTTTTAGTTTCACTCTTGCATTTATTGTAAATAGTTGTTTTTTTTTTTTTTAGGTCATCCATTTTATTCATCTAACTACTTTTAGAACGCATAATAATTTATTTATTATAACTTAAATAATTCATAGCAATTAAAATATTTAAACGGGAATATCTCCTAAACCAAAAATTCCATTTTTTTTCCATCATTTGGAATTTTTTTTTTGTTTTGAAATGCCTATTTCATATTTTCAGCTAGGACACTTAACCCTGTAGATGCGTGTTTATGTACATAATCATAAGTATAAAAGTAAAAAAAAATATATAGGTACATTACATAGTACAAAAATACATAGCACTCCGTTTAACCGGCTCTCCAGATTAATCAACGATAACCAATAAAACGTAATTATTCAAAATCAAAGGTAACAACAATAGAAAAGTTACACTTACTACACCGAATATTCATCTGTGAACTTAAAAGAAATTCCCTTAAGTTCACAGATGAATATGTAACAAAGTAAAAAACAGCAAACATGTTATTATAGTGTGAAATTAACAAATATATACATATGTACCGCAAGTTTTTCGATATCACTAATAGCTCTCGTACCTTTCCTTTGATTTAAATCTTTCAATTCCTTATACATACAAAGATAATTATTTTTCAAAATAATCTTTATTAATCTCACAGTGAATTAAAAAAAAGAAGAAGAAAAGTATAAATTAAAAAAGATTGCTAGTGATCCATTTTCTTGTAAATATTTTGCTCTAAAATCAATTTAAGTTAGAAGGTTTTAATTAGTTAGTGTATAGCGTTTTTCAGTTTAGTTGTGTTAAACCTTATAAACATTTGACCCATTTTCCAATAAATGTATTTCACTAATGTGGCCAATTTTCTTGTAAAGATTTTTTTTAGAAGATTTCCCTCAAAACAAAATTTAGTTAAAAGGTGTTACTTTGTTAGTGTAATAAATTAATTTAGTTTGTAGTTCAGCTATAATAAGCCTTATATATACACGTTCACATATATTTATATATATATAATATTTATATAATAAATTGAATTTCATCATACATTAATATACATATATTAATGTATTATTCTATAATTACCTACAGAATAATAATTGATATTTTAAAATCTTCATTGTTTAACCGTGGAATAAGGGGATGGAATGCTTCTCACTTCTTAATATTTTATTTTATTTTATTCATTTTTTATGCCCTTCTAATATAATAATTTTTTGATAAAATGAATAATGGACAGTTTGTCTCAAACGTCGTCCAAAATATATGAATAAATATAAATGAGATGTGTTAAGGGTGTTTATTAGGAATAAATAAATAATTTATTAAAAATTATATTTTTATCTTA
>NW_027109334.1:177611-185476 GCF_000696795.3 Halyomorpha halys
TAAAAGAGTTTTTAAATTAAATTAAAATCTGTACCGCTACAACCCATGAAGGGTCAAGGGTTCAGTACTTCGTAAATAATAAAAGAGTTATACTTTGTATTATTTTACCAATTTCTATTTCGGATTTGTCCTAAGCGAGGGGCCGAATTCTATAATTGAAATTACAGTTTTATTTAATCTGTAATTAGGAACTATTACATACAATAATTTGATTCTAACAGTAGGAGAACAGAATGAAAAACCAATTATCTAAATAAGAATACAATAGAACGAGGGGACTGGTTGGTGATGCAGGCGGAGCCAACGCTTCCTATCAACAATCTCAGGTACTACACTCCCCGACTGGACCCTTCCTTTCTCAATTTTTAGTTCATATTTAATTCTCTTGTTCAAATAATAATATTTTATATTTATATTATTCATAAAAATATATTCCAGATATATCTTATATTCTAGAGAGAGAGAGAAATACTTTATTTATTCATCTATACTGCCTAAATACATTAGGTTGCTATCTCACACAGCATACTTATCAATCCGTAATCGGACATATTTACATTACACATACATGGTATAATCATAAAAAAAAGATATACAATAATAGGATATACAATAATAATTCTATACCATTCTCTTAATCTCGATCATGAATTTTTTTTACCTCTAGGAAATGAAAAAGCATTTGAATAATTTGATGGTTCAAAGGTTTTTTAAAATTTAAGTTGTAAATTTGTACCCGTTCTTTCGATTGGCATGGTTCATTTTTGGCCCGAAATTTTAAATTATCAAGCGCTGTGGAATTATTAGTGGTAAGGTAGTATAAAATTGAAATTACAGATTTTGAAAAATATTTCGGGATTGAAGATTTTTGTATATGAAGGTAGTTTTACCATATTTCTCCTGGGATTTTGTAAATCACAAGTTATACTACAAATGTTTCTTTTAATGAAGTTAATTTAATTTTTTTTTTTAATTTAAATAGTTTGTAGAAGTACATTAATCACGAATTCTGTGAGAGAATTCAGTTTCGAATAATTAATTTTTTAAAAATTTAATTTCATATTATTACTGTTTGTATTTTTAAATCAACATTCGAAGTGAACAAAAAGCGAATGCTAATTTAAATTTTAAATCACATTGATAGTACATTTACATCAAATATTAAATATATTAAGATTGACAAACTGTACTGTAAACATTGTTATAATGTTTTTAGTAATTTACAAAGTTTTATCCCATATTATAACCACACACAAAATAATAAAATGAAGATAATTTATTACACCAGATTTATTCAATTTTTATGTAATTAATGTAAGATAACAACTAATTTATTAACTTTAAAAATTACACGATATCGCATTAACAATTTCTGAAGTGGTTTAAATAATTATTAAACATAATTAGTCATGTAAAAACATAACTCTTATTGAGGTGTGGAGAAATAAATTTCTCTATGTGTATTTTAGTTTTGAAGACGCCATTGATACTGTCTTGTATTCTGTGAAATTTGGATTTCTTCCACGGTTATATGAATTTAATAGTTTGGATGGGCATTGATACATAAATTGAATAAATCAAAAGGTGAGAATGTTACTATTCTCGTCAATGAAAAACTTCATTTTTACTTTGATGAAGCATGAAACTTCTTTTTTAAACCTGTAGGGACTCAAAAACATTTGATAAACATAAGAAACATTCTTGTGATAATTTAATTGAAATTGATTGGCTACGAATAATACATCAAATTTTCGCTATATTCCATGAAACTTTGAAAAAATGTTTTGATTTTAGTAATATACAAATACATGAATAACGTAGCATTACATATATGTCTTATAAAGTTCAAAGAGTGATAAAATATGAGAATAACATTTAGTAAGAATTTTAATTTTTTTTAACTCCCTTAAGATGGATTATATAATATAAGAATAACTAACATCTGTTCTATTTGGATTTTACATATACAGGTTCTAAACAATTCCAGTTTTCATAGAAGAAACAACGTTGCTTAAGGCACGCACTTATACTTTAGGTATTTAATTCTTAAAAATATTTTTTTTGTGTGTGTTTGAACAACTCTTGTAAATATCACCACAAAAGGAAGCTACTTAATTTAAAAATACTTGCAGAATCTAAAATGTTTAATTAAGTTCGGATCAAATATTCTTGTTCAATTATGAAACCGCAAATCAGGTTATTGCCAATTAGCCTGAATTAATCAATTTATTTTTTTTTTGGTAACTTCCAAATTTTAATTTTATTTGTTTTTTTATGAAAATCGATGATAGCAATCTATATAGTTTTCAATTATCCTGAATTAATTAATCATTATCTTTCCTTGACAATTAAGAATGTTTTGTCTTTGTCACTAAACGAATATGTGCACAAATATATTTTGTTTGACTACAAGATTTTAAAATGTTTTAATATCATTTCATTCTGAAATAAGAATTTTCTTTAATATATTTATTATAAACTTGTTGAATAAATTATATGAAATTATCAATTTGTTGAATCTTGTAATAGCAGCAACCACAACGAATTCAAATTTTAACTTTTGAAACAATTGCTATAAATTAAATGATATCCATCAACAATATTGAGAGGAAACAATGTTGTGTCGAGTCTTTAATTTGTTGTTGCCTATCTAGGAGTACTGAGTCCCACAATCGCGAACCGAAAATCTCTAATTATCTAAATTAAAAAAATGAAATCTTTGAAGGTTAACTTAAGCGTTTAATGTATAGTAGAAACGCTGTTAACCGTCCCCGTTCGACCGGTAACCGGCGGTAAATTTAAGGTGCTAACTCTATATTCGGTTAAAACAAGATAATTTTATTTTTGATTACTATAAAAAACTTAAAGAACGCTTATACCCTTGAGATAATTATTCAGGTGTCTTAAGAATTTTTAATACGTTTAATGGTCTGTTAAATTCAACTTGTTCATATATTAAGGAATATATCGCCTATATATTAAGTCTTGTATTGCACTTCGTATAAGAGGAAGTTTGTTGGGGGTTTTTCTTTGTTTTTATAATATACTTCCGATTAACCGGCGATGTCTCGGTTCGGACTAGAATGGATAAGCGAGGTTGTACCGTAATGCCAAATTGGAGGCTGACTGATAGAGTTAGTACTTGGCTAAAATAAAGATGTTAGACTAAGCGTTCCAATTGTCAGGCTTCACTCACACATCACTTAATGCTCAATTGAAACGGCACTCAACAAACTTCGTTTAAAAAAAAAAAAAAGGATACAGAATGCAAAAATATTATTTCAAAATGATCCATTGATCTTGCTTATTCTTAATTTTGTGATCCCTTAAGATTTCTACATCATATATCGCTAATCAAATCAAAAAATATATTGGAACATTGTTTCAAAAAATTCCATTCTTTTGCTAAAATTCGTTCTAAAAGAATGAAACTGGATCTTTTTCCATTGAGTTTATATATGTAAAAAATCACTTTTTTAAGAGATAAAACAATCAATCACAAATCTGGATACATGGTACCTTGATAATGAATAATGTTGTAGAATTATTCTATTTGAATAATTTTTTATTCACACCATTACTTATCACTTCTATCGCAATGTAACGTTCTTCTTAAACGAATTGTCTCAATGAATGTCATCAAGTTTATTAACGTTTTCGTTTTAAGCTTACATGTCATCCCTCGACTATAATATAATTTTAAAACCAGGGATCATTTATTGTTTCATAAAACTCAACTTGATAATACGAAGTAGAAAAAAATATATTAATGAGTGAATAGTTTTGAAAATTTTAATATTTTGAGAAACATTGATAATGTGATTTTCGTACGGAAAAGGTCACGCTAAATCATTTATATTTGTGAAATAGACGGGGGAAATTTTTTTTTAGCACTGTGACAGACATCATTTTTTTTTTTTTTTTTAATGAAAATAATTTATTTTTAAAATTAACACATGACTCACCTGTCTGCTTTGGTATAGATATGGCGAGGAGGCAGGAAGCAGCCTGGAACCAGATGATGAGAGAAATGTGGCGCCCCATGAGGCGAAATATAAGACGCGAATGGCAGAGAGAGCCTCGTCCAACGGGGGTCACCTCTTCCCCTGCCGCCTGGCGACTGCCGGCACCGTACGCGGCTTCAACCCTCGCGCCTGCGCCCTCCAAATCCCAAAACCCCCTTAACTTTTATCATTTCTAAAGCCGGAGGTGGTATTTATTCGAATTGAAAAAAAAATCGTTTCAGTGTCAGCTCGTTTTTGTGTTGGTGACAGAACCATCTGATGGATACCCATCTGTCAGTTTTATAGACTAGTTTACCTCAGCGATAGCTCTCGTATTAGATATAGTACAAGAGCCCAATAGAAGAAGAAAAAAACAGTTATTTTACCCCATTTTTTTATTACTTTAACGAAAATTATGTATAATTACAAGTCGAAATTGATGAGTCTGCCAAGTATAGGTAGGGGGAATAAAAAATGGTGCCTGTTTAGAAGACAGCACCCGGTAAATATAATTTAGGTTATACTTTGGCGAATAAGATTGTTAATAAACACTGAACTGAAGGGTAAACGTCCAAGAGGTAGACCGAAAGGCAAATGGGAGGATTGCGTTGAAATTGATTTAATAGATTTGGATTTGAGGGCATCACTGGACAGGCTAATGTATAGATAGATTGGTTATATCGGCATCGAACCTTCGGGTTCTCTAAGCCTGTATTATTATTTAATTGTTTACAACTTAGCTTACTTATTTTGTTTAATTTTGTAAAACATTTTTTCTATGTCGATTTGTGGCCAACTCTATTTGTATAGGGCTATAACCAAAGACAGATAAATAAATATTAATTCAATAAAAGTTTTTAGTCTGCAAGTCTGTCTAAATACGGCAAAAGTTTGAGCTAACGGCATAACCAATTCATAGGTATTATTGCTCAAATTATAATATGAAATTCCAAGTATGTTTTTTATGATTTGAGCTCAAAATGTTTAAAAAAACTACTGTTTTTAAGATACATAGTCTTAAATCTGTACGTTTCTGAATATGTAACGTATTTCTGAGCAAACGGTTCACTAACTACCGACATCAAATTTTCGTGTGTCAAATTATTTAGACTTGCGGGTTCCCTAGGTTTAGTATAACTTTACGGATAGCTGAATCTTAATTGTAAAACTTAAGAGATATTTTCCAGTAGAACAACGTTATTAATTATTATGTAAACTGTTACTTGGGCATGGTCATTATAAAGTATTTAGCTTTATCAATTGTGTGTGTAGAGAATAGACTTTCTTTATAATAATGTATTATTTTTACGAATGATTTATATTTTGAATGAGTTAAAGATAAGAAGGAAACATATTAGTTCAAGAGCCAGGAAGAAAAAAAGAAGTTATTTCACCTCAATTTTTTATTACTTTAATGAAAACTATGTATTATTATCAGTCAAAATTGATGAGTCTGTCCAGTACAGGTAGGGGGAATAAAAAATGGTAGCTGTTTCAAAACGTTAGAAAAAATATTTTTTTCATTCAGAGCTCTATATCATTAATACTAACAACACCACTAGAAAACCTATAATATAATATGATTTAAAGTATAGTAAATTTGATAAAGTATGAGCCCTAATGGAGCTATTTACGTTCAATAGTATTCCAGATATAGTTTCTTAAAAGAAACATTTCATAAAAAAAATGTACTGAAAGACCAGTAGTAAGTGAATATATTTTGAAAAATCTATTCTAATAATTTTCATTCGTAGGTGGGCTACGAATTTTTTTGTGGGAACCTGCGAGTTTTAATAATTTCAGAAACATACTGGGAATTTAATATTATAATTTGAGCAATAATACCTATGAATTATTTATGTCGTTTGCTCAAACTTTTCCCATGTTTAGAAAGACTTTCAGACTAAAAACATTTGGTTGATAGATATTTATTTAACTGTCATTGGTAATAACACTATACAAATAGAGTTGGCCACAAATCGACATAGAAAAAATGTTATACAAAATTAAAAAAAAAAAAAATTAAACAAAATAAGTAAGCTAAGTTGTAAATAATTAGATAATAATACAGGCTTAGAGAACCCGAAGGTTCGATGCCGATATAACCAATCTTTCTATACATTAGCCTGTCCAGTGATGCCCTCAAACCCAAATCTACTAAATCAATTTCAACGCAATCCTCCCATTTGCCTTTCGGTCTACCTCTCGGACGTTTACCCTTCAGTTCACTGTTTATTAACAATCTTATTCACCAAATTATAACCTAAATTGTATACGGTGTGCTGTCTTCTAAACAGGCACCATTTTTTATTCCCCTTACCTATACTTGGCAGACTCATCAATTTCGACTTGTAATTATACATAATTTTCGTTAATGTAATAAAAAATTGGGGTAAAATAACCGTTTTTTTCTTCTTCTATTGGGGTCTTGTACTATATCTACATAGTACATTTACATCTACATATCTACATATAGGACATTTACACTTCAGTCTTTATTATCATTTTAGAGATTCGTTCATTACTAAGTTCCACAACCTTTCACGCCAATCTTATTGGCCACAAGGCTATTACCTGAATTATCTTTACCCAGTGCAGTTTCAACAATTTAGCGTCGTTCACCTTCTAAATGCTGCGGTTTAATCATTCTCAACCTCATATATTCTATTGACATGTCCAAAGAGATAATCCGCTGATTTTATATTTATTTGTGCTAAAAGGACATATGAATGTATCAACAGCAAATAATATTGTTTAAACAATAGCGTGTATGAATATTTTAATTATTTAACTATAAAGACGAAATTTTGAAAATAAAATATATTTGACTAAAAGATGAAATTGAGTATATATTCTAATTATGTATATAAATTGTTAGTAAATTTTAAATTAAATGTTCATAAAACAGTTCTAGAAGATGGGGAAACAGCCCGAAAAGTAAAAGTAAATATAAAGTAATGATAATGTTCTAAAGTAAGTCTCTTTTCAAATCTACACCTTCATATATAAAGAATAAACAACTTCCTTGAGAGAAAACAAGTCAAGAATTAATCATTTTTAACTTCCTTATTGACTCTGTTTTTTTTTAATGCAGGTTTTTTATAAATATAAATATTACTGACATGTGTTGCCCCTCATACGTGTAAGGGGCACTTTATCCTGTAAGCAACCCTTTAGATGATGAAAATTAATATCTCCATGAAAGTGGTTTCTATTTAAACCTCAGAATCATTGTAATTATCCAGATTGATAGGGATATATCGGTAAATATTTTTATTGCTATACCGAGTCATACACTCCGATACATCCTCATCCATATATGCATGCATAGATATATTCATACAAGCGGCATCCTTTGAAAGAGCGCCGCCGGGGACCACTTGGGAGGACAGAGATGGCTTACTGCCGTTTCACCTTAGATGACATCAGATCAGAGACTCCTTTAACCCAACTTCCTCAGTCCTTTACCCTTCGGTCCTTCGCTACCTGAAAGCGTTAACCAAACGAGATGTTGCGAATTAGTGTGGTTGGGTGTCCAACACCTACAACCAAACGCTAAGCCATTTTAGTCAAAAATTTAACTGCATCTAACAGAAATGTCTTAATATTGGCGATGTTGAATGTGAAAAATTATTACATAAAAGGAATTGGTCTAGGTTTTGTTAAAAGAGAACTCATAAGTAATTAAACTATTGAGCCAACGTTTCGCCCGACTATGCAGGGCTTTACTTTGTTCATTTTTAAATTGTTTTCAGATATTTTAAATCATTTTTAGCCATACCTTAGTTTACTTTTTTTACATTATTTTAGTCGTTTGTATCTTTTATATATATCACACGAGCAATACATATATATCGCATA
>NW_027109334.1:191721-214055 GCF_000696795.3 Halyomorpha halys
CACGAGCAATTAATGATCCTCCAATGAAAAATCATTGGGAAAAATTCGGGAGACTTTCAGAAAGAAAGAGTTCACTGTGAGAGGCCTCTGGTTTGGATCTCGTAAAACATTTCCGAATAGAAGGAACTTTTGAGAAGAGCTTTGTATTAGCATTAAGGATATTGAAAATATAACCGAAAATATTGTTCTGAAATCTCTGAGCATCACCTCCGTGGTAATTAGTTCAAAAAATTTTTAATATTATTTATTTGTTTCTTTAACTTATTCATTATTTTCAAACCTTTATACACACACACATATAGACTTTTAATACTCTAATTTAACTTTAATTGTTGTTTTTCTGACCTCTACCTTCATTTAACAAACATTAAACAATCTATAGAGAGAAATACTTTATTTTACAAGCAATGTCCGAATATATTGGCTTGCTACAATACTAGCGTACTAAGCAATCTATTATTAGATATAATACAGTGTAGCCTGTATAACTGGGATCTTAAAAAATCTAAGATTTTTTATCACTTAAAGAGGATTTTCACATACATGAGTTTTCCAAATAGGCAGGTTGTCTTAGTTCTTTAATGACAGTTATTTTATTTATAAAGGGTCCCTCTAAGAGAGGTCGAAATTTACCGTTCTTCATTTACAGAGGTGAAAATAAAAAAGAAAAAATGCATATTTTATATTTTTATATATGTTGAGGAGTTCTTTAGATAACAAAGATACATCTAAGTAGAACTATGCCCCTATATATCCTGTTCTTTTAATATGTAAAATAAATATAATTCTTAATAAATAAAATGTAGTAATAAACGAAACTGCCTTTTAGGGAAATTTCTTCGTAATACTTTATTTTGGAAAAAAAAAAAAAAATAGAAGCTCGTTACATAAAAATATGTATATAAAATATTAAAAAATAGGTATAAAAAAAAATATATATATATCTTATACGTGTAAAATAAACAATCACAATAAAAACTTAATAGGAACCTAGAATTAATGAAAAGAGAAAAAAATATATATGCAAATGAAATAATAATCTTATGAAAAACATATAAATTCAAATGAAAAAAAGAGAAAAATAACGTTGTAACTATTAAAGATAAACAAAAAAAAAATTCTAATTAGAATGTTTATTGCAATAGTTTTGATTCTTTCTGTGAATTTAACAAAAACATATTCCAGGTAAATATCATTATTGGCACTTTTTCTTCGGAAACTTCAGTAGAGCGCTGAGGCTGTTAGCTTTGGCGTGAGTAGTCTTACAGTAGCATTACAGTCCCTACAGGTTCTGTACTAAAAATGCCATTTCTGTAGAAAAAGGTTTTCAAAAAGGAATTCGAGATAACGGACGTCCTTATAGTACATTGGCTGTGAGACTACTAATATATTATAATGCAAGAGCCCAAGAGACGAAAAAAGACATTTATTTCACCCCAATTTCTCATTATTTTAATGAAAACTAAGTATAATTACTAGTCTAAATTGATGAGTCTGCCAAGTACAGGTAGTGGAAAAGAAAAATGGCGGCTATTTCGAAACGTTAAAAAAAATTGATTTTTTAATCAGAGCTCTAAAACTACCAATAATACTAGAAAACCTAATGTAATACCATTAAAAGTAGAGTAACTTTGCTGAAATATCTCAAAATATTTATGTAAGGTTTCTAATGCTTTTTCTGCGTCATGCTTTAATATTCATTCTCTTCACAGCTCTTCTCTTCTTCTGCTTCAAAAGAGGAATAAGAGCACACAGAAACAATGTCGTCGTCAATGAGCTCTTCTGAAACTAGTAATAATACACACTGTGGCGGCTGTGGAAGTTCAAAAAATATACTTACCACGACTAGCTGTCAATAGCAAGATGAATATAATTACTGATAAATATTATTATATTTAAAGGCTAGACGTGTAAACAAAAAAACTCGAAATAGCAGCATATATTAAACCCTTATTTCCAACAACAAACAAATAAAAATAATATAACCTTATGAGTAAAGAAAGAAAAGTTGAAACAAAGATAGTTCTCAAAACTCACTATTAAGAAAACAATTAATAAAAAAAATAATTATTACTTATAGCGCAAACAATATATTTGTACAAATTAAATTTTATAAATTATAATTAATTGTAACTATTAAATTTTTGTATGTTTTGCATTGAATGTTCCAACTTTTATTTGCAATTAATTTTTTTTTTTTTACAAATAATTTATTTATTGTAATTTACAACTTTATACAAATATATACAACAAGTAAATTTTCTGTAGGTGACATAGTGACATGATACAAACATGTGGAGAATCTACCCACTGATAGAACTCCAATAACATTTCTTGAGAAGATCTCGAGGCCATCTTCTTTTCATACACCTAGGAGGAATGAAGGATTATTAGGTAATGAAGGAGAAGCCAGGTTAGAATCAAGTGGATTTTGGGGGTTGAGAAGTTTATCGTGGATGGAATGGTATCTGGTTCTGGCCAAATCGGCAACATATGGAACATTGAGGTCCTGATGGATGACTTGATTTGTGACAAAGTAAGAAGCATTAAGGATTTTACGGAGGATTTTGGACTGTAAGGATTGGATTCGGGAGGAATTTGATGGTTTAGTGGAGCCCCAAAGCTCAACTCCATATGTCTAGATAGGCCTTATAATAGTCATGTAGATCAGTCTTTTGTAATGGATTGGCAATTTAGACCGTTTGTCTAGTAAATGTTGTAATAGTCGGAATCGACGAGCAGTTTCTTGTCTTTTTAGACTTTTATGAGGATTCCATGTCAGTCGTTTTTCCAGATTTAGTCCTAAGTAACGGATCTGTTCGACAGGAATAAGAGGGGTATTAAAAAAGGATGCTGTAGAGCAAGAAGTCATGGGTTTACGACGAAGGGTAAATGTGATTTGGTGGGATTTATTGGAATTAATTTTAATAATCCAATTTTGGCACCATTCTTCAAGGGTTGTGATGTAGGATTGGAGGGTTTTGGATACAATGTAAGGATCATTGTTCACTGACAATAGACATGTGTCATCGGCATACATGGTGAGGATAGTGTGTTAGGATGGGTTGGGATGTCAGCTGTGAAAACTGTGTAAAGGATAGGACCCACACCGTTATACACCGGATAAAGAAAATATTTATTCCTGTTTCCCAAACTTTTCTCTTAACCTACGTGGATTAAAAGAATTTCGCAGTACACTATAAATAACTGATTACCCCTGGATTACTATTTTTTTTATTTATTGATTACTACTGACATCATGCTCCTACTTTATGACAAGTTTTTCATTGAGTAATGGAAATTATCAATGGCGTACACATGATCAGAAATAGAGGGGGGGACAAGCCATAGTCAATCAGGTTGTGACATTTCAGCAAGGAAAAGGTGAATGAAACCAAAATTTTAAGAAAACTACATATAATTGTCGTAGTGCTTTATTAATTATTACAAATAGTATTTACTTGAAAAATAAATTATTTTTTAATAAATTAATCATTTTCTTTCACGTTGCCCCCTGAGAGTACATTCATGGAATTATAATTCAAGATATCTTTCTTATTTAAAAGGTACCTATATACCCAAAGAAGTCGGAAAAAAATCTGTTTTATCTCTTATTTGTCATGCTTGAACGTCTTTTAATAAAAAAAAGTCGGACCTCACTGCTGTAGAGTATGGCTGCGAAAGATAAAATCGTCACAATATAGTTGTTTTGTTATTGCCTGATTCTCAAGAACCTTAAATATAAATATCTATAAACATAAACGCAGAAAATATGTTGCATTGTACAAAAAATAATAGTAATTAATAATTTAATACTATATGCTTTAAGTAGTTATAATGAATTGATGATTGATGATAAATAGTTATAATGATTATGGCAAATTTACCAACAAAAATCAACTATGAACATATAAATAAATGAATGTTGAAAACCATCTGTAAATTTGTTAAGACGGTCTGAAGAGGATGTGGGCAGGAAAGGGATTGAAAGAGCGAACCTTTAGCGAGGAGGGAGCTTTGGGCCTTTAACTCGGCTTCTATATTGTACCTTCAAGAGGGAACTGGAACATGATATGGACCATATTGGCAAGATCTCCAATTTTACTGGAATAAATTCCAAAGGCCCCGTCATCACAAACGTGTGTATAAAATATGTACCAATAATTCGTTTATAACAACCCCCGCACTGAAATCGACATCATAGTAAAGTAACAACATTTGTATTTTTTAACGGTTGAGCATTTGACGTAGTGTGATGGACCAAAAAATGGCAAAGAGAGGCAGTCTATCAAATATACTGTTAAAGTAATGGTGCAGCAGTGCTTCTATTTCTAGCCTAATGTTTTAACTCTTCATTTAATCAAAAAAAAAATAACTATTTCACACATTTTGATTAATTTAATGAAAAGTATTTTTAAAAAATGAATCTGTACAACTACCCATGAACTACAACCCATAAAGGGTCAGGGATGCAATACTTTGTGAGGAAGTACTGTTATTAGACCAACTGTTGTGCAAGAGGTGATTTGGTCAGAATTACGCTCGACCGCCAGATTCTTACACAATTAAGAGCACACTTCATTAGGCTGGGTGGATCACGGAGGCCTCCCGAAGCGACAAGGCTAACTCAATAAGTTTTCATTAGATCAATCAAAGATTGATTCAACATTTAAAAAGATTAAATTTATCTGCCATAGCCGGATTCGAACCCAGGTCTTGAAGTTAGTGGTCCATTGCCTTCCTAAAAATCTACCCACTCCCTATTGGTAGCTATATACAATTTAAATCCAATTACAATTAAGGGGAATAAAATTTTAAAAATCGCGACTGTTCCAGAATACACAAAACATTTATTTTCCAGTTCTAAGTAAAAAAAAATGTTTGTGTTATTTCATTTCAGAAAATAAAAAATAAATATTGATGTATTCAAGGTCCACGCCAAGGTCCATCAAAAGTACCAACAAAACTATAAAATATGTTTCATATATGCAATTCAAATTGGTAATTACAAACGTTTCATTCAACTAAAAAACTTATAGCTGAAATTTTTATAGGGTGTATAGCACGTGTCCCTAAATAAGAAAACACCCTGATTGACCGTGTAGCGTTTTTAAACGTATGCCATCGTGACTTAAATCCATGTGATGTGTTTTCTACTGTTCTGTATGTTTGTGGGCTGCTTGAACCGAATTTAAAGGTTTCAGCGAATAATAAAAACGCCTAGAATTTTCATATTTCACACTCCAAAACTAAGCATTTTATTAAAAAGACTATATATTACAAGTTGAATTAGACGAGATTTACTACAGGTTTTTAATGTAACAGGTAAAGTAGCTATAACGAGTGTAATACTGACGAAATTTGGCAAAATATAGCCTTCTCCTTCGGATGACTAATAATCTATGTATTTTTCGAAGTAACTCTCAAAGCACGAATTGAAAAATGATTAAACTTCTTATAGAGTTCATGTAGATGGTCGTTAGTAAGCGCTGATTCCTTTTAGATTTCGTTTGATGTTTCTTTTTTTTTCCGGTGTATGATTTTAGGTAGTAGCAGTTTGGTCAGGTTTTTTTTATTTTTTTTGTTATAGAGTTACAACAATACCCCATTTATTCCTGTCGAACAAATCCGTTACTAAGGACTACATCTGGACAAACGACTGACATGGAATCCTCGACAAGACTGAAAAGACAGGAAAATGCTATTACAACATTGGCTCGACAAACGATCTAAACTTCCAATCAATTACAAAAGACTGACCTACATAACAATAATAAGGTCTGGAATTGAGCTTTGGGGTAACACTAAACCATCAAATCCCTCCCGAATCCAATCCTTGCAGTCCAAAATCCTTAAGGCTCCTTTCTTTGTTAGAAATCAAGTCATCCATCAGGATCTCAATGTACTATATGTTGCCGATGTGGCCAGAAGCCGTTACCAATCCTTCCATGATAAACTTCCAAACTACCCAAACCCACTTGTTTCTAACCTGGCTTCTCCTTCATTATCTAATAATCCTCCTAGGCCTCTAAAAAGAAGATGGCCTCGAGATCTTTTCCTCTAGAAATGTTATTGGAGTTCTAACAATGGATAGATTCTCCACATGTTTGTATCACGTTATTTTGTATCTATTTGTATACAGTTGCAAATAACAATAAATAAACAAAAAAAAATGTTAAAATTGTTTTTGTGTTGATATAATGAGGATGAAAAAAACTGTGAACACTGTGACATTCAAGAGAGTGAATTTGTTTTAATATGTAAAAATCTACGTGCTCATCTCAACGAAAGTGATTACATTGATGGGGAATGTGGCTATTTCTCAAAGAATCGGTACAGCTGGAAGAGCGTTTAGTTTGCTTCGAAGGAGTTTCCTGGATAAAAGGTAGGTGTCGAGAAAAACTAATATGTTGATCTATAAGTCGACGTTCCTCCCTGTTCTTTCCTACTCTTCCGAATCGTGGACCCTCACCTTGAAACACAAGAGTCGAATCCAATCCAGAAGATGCGTTATCTTCGTAAGAAGGAAGGAAGGACACGATAAGATAGAGTACGAAACAGCACCATACGGACTAGCTTCGGAGTTAAACCGGTTGTGGATGGACAAGGAAAGAATTGCCAGGAAGACGTATGAGACTCACATAGAGGGATGAAAGCCAAGAGGAAGAAGGCACATTTCTTGGGAGAGAGTGTTAAGGAGGCGGGATATGGACTGGAGAAGGAGAAGGGAGATGGCCCAAGACCGAGATATCTGGTCCAGACCCTACAAATTGTAGCCCCACACTGCGCGACCGGTAAAGTAGATAAAATGATTATGATGATGTAAAAATCATTACTTTGAAAAAATAATTATCACAAATAAACATATTTAGTAATTATTACTATTTTTAACAAAAAATCAGTATTATAAAACTATTATTTATCGTAAAACTTATTATTGTGAACTCACTTTTTTTTTTTTTTTTTTATCATAAATGTGTAAATTTATTAATACTTTATTTGTAAATTTATTTAACGAAGGAGTTAGAAATATGTGTACGTTCTTTTGTCAATACCCTAATTCCTTCAAAAAGGAGTAGGACTTTTTTTTTTAAGGATATCTTTTTTTTTTTTTGTAAATTCATTCTTGAATTTAATTTAAAATCTTGTTAATCATAAGGAAATGAATATTAGACGGACCTGATAAGTATTATTTTCCTTTTGAAATAATATTTAATATCATATTATGATATATAGGTAATATAATATTTTTTGTGCCCCCTGAAAAGTTTTACGATTCGGTTTCATCGATCAAGATTCGATTTAAAAAGTAAAAAAACGGGCAAAAATACAGTAAAAATGTGATATAAAACATTAGAAAATAAAAAAATAAATACAAGTTATTGAGAAAGTATTCAAGGTGTATTAATTCTTTATATATATATTTAATGGTATATATAGTACATGGTAGATGAATAAGTCCTTCCTACTCAAATTGGGATTTATATGCGTGGGAGTAGATAATTAACGCTTTACAAAGACCAGGAAAAAACTTTTAAGAATGATTCTGTGAATTCTTTTTTCTTGTTCTATTTATAAAAAAAAAAAAAATAATAATTATAACCCTTGAGATTCTTATAGAGATAAAAAAGAAGCACAATAATAAATAATTATATTTTTTTTTTGTGGAAAGAAAGAATAACTGAAATAAAACAATAAATACAGGATTTGGATCAATTATTAAACAGAACCTAATCCTCCTTAAACCACGGAAAATAATGTTCTAAATTAAATTATTTTTCCAAAATGAAATTATTCCAATATTGTGCTTGTTTATAACCTCGTTCGTAAATGCGAAACTATTCAACAAAATCCTATTGGCCTAATCTTCTTTTAACATCAACATTTTTGGAGTGAAATTTCATGGTAATATCATACATCTGTCGCTTTAATTACACTCTATCTTTACCAATAGAAATCAAGAGTTAGTTGAGAAAAAAAATATTGTGTGCACCACAAAACTTCCAGTTACAACCCTAATTTGTACTTTTTTACTTAATTCATTATTTTACATTTTAAAACAGCTATTTTTTATTATTTAAAATTATAATGCTTCACTATCTTTAAGGAAAAACAAGCTTTTTCCTTTTTTTATAAACCATACTGTAAATGGTAATTGTAATAGACATTAAAATAATTAAATTGTGAAAATAAACTTAAAAGATTTTTTTTTCTAAGAAAACTAATACAAATTTACAATTTATCAAATTAAAATGACATAGAAAAGTGAAACAAAATTGATACAAAATAATGGTTTACCAAGCTAAGAGAAAAGGTCAATTAATTATAAACAAAATTTTAAAAAAGGCTGTTTTTTATTTGTATTTTTTTTTATCAAACAAACATAAAAAGTAACTGTCATAAATGCTACAGTACCTCAAAAAAAAAACAAAAAATAAAAAATAGTAAGTCTCTACTAAGGTATAAAATGGCTGAACTTTACTTGATACTTTGATGTCGACATTGTAGCTACGACGGGACTTCTGGTGAAATTCCTTCCAGTGCACTCTGCCCCATCAGATCACCTAATCGGAATACAATGAAAACCACATGAAGAGTCGAATTTTGGGATTTATAGTGCACTAAAATCAAATTGGCATCTCTACAACATCCAAGCAATAGGCCTAAGACGTTTTTTTCCACCCGACAAAAGTCCACTTACGCAATACTCAAATAAATAATCACCTTTAAATTTACATTGACCTGGACTCTCTGGAAATCAATATACCTATTTTTATTAATTGCCTATACGTTAGGTTATTTTCAACGTAACACTACTTTTCCTAAATGATCTACGTAGGAATCTTAATTCTGCGACTAATATGCCTGTCCAACATGGTCCAGCTTTCTCTACCTCACATTGGTAAAAAGTGAGAAAACAAAAAAAAATCATGGTGATGCCTGTGGTATCTTACACTCAGATACCAATAAATTAATTCACCGCAATTGGTTCTTTCATCAAACAATATTTGTGAGCCGTAGATCTAATATTGTAGACTTTATTTAGGCGTTGGGAAGCAGTGAAATTTTACTGGTTGTTGTTATTTTGTTTTAAATTATCCAACAAAAAATATTTCGGCCAAGTCAATATCAACAAAAGTTAGCATAGAAATTGTAGTTTTTCAAAAGTAGATTTGTTTCATGAAATATTTTTTCTAAATTTTTTTAGCAACTAACAATTTATTACTGGAAACATTCGTTTTTGCGCATATTGATAGACCAGAAAAAGTGAGCTTTTTAGACACAGGTCAAGTGTGATGAAACTATTTTTCCATAAAAGTATATTGACGTATTGAGACGCATAGTCAGGGACCTTCCTGGAATGTGTAACTAAAATAAGGTAAGAACAATAATCAAATTAACTACAATTAAACAGAATAACATTTTATTTAATAGAAAAATTAAGATTTATATTTTTACATGTGAAAATATTATCAAAATAAAAAAATGGATTCCACTGAATTCACCAGGTTTAATAACATAGGAAAGGGTTTTGCTAAAAATTGGCAGTTTCCTACCACTGGGCGCCGTGGATGAGTCCAAGTCCGGAGTCCAGGCAGGTAAACGAACTTATACACACGCATCTGGGTCTTCTTATCCACTCACGGTGACCGATGATGCTATCAATAATCCCATAAGAGACTTGATTTGCTTTAGATATTATATTTTATTTCTCAGTACATATTTTCCCTGAGTTACAAATTACGGTCCCTAAGTAGATCCTTCACTAGCTACCTCAAGTACCTCGCACTTGCAGGTCAGTTGGACGTCTTCCTCTTCTCTCGCCATAACAAATACTTTACTCTTGAAGGTATTATTACTCATCCCTTCCCTAAGCAACTCCTGTTCCTATTCTTCCTAGATCTTGTTGTAATTCTGCCTTTGAGTTGCCTATTAGGACTACGTCAACCGCGTTTAAAAGACTGTATGAGGATGGTTCTCATACTCCATTTTCCAATTGTGTCTTGGCTGTTTGGTGATTGCAGATTTTCCCATCCTTTCATGTCCCTTTTAACTATCTCCCTGTTCAAATCCTCTTACAATCAGAAAAGGTTCCGATTCCATTCCGTTTATTCTTACCACTGCTGTGACTCTTTGTTAAGCTGGACTTTATGGCCACCATCAAGTTTCTAGACACAACTTCAACTACCTTAAGATTAAGAAATGCTAAATATACATTTTTGTCTCTGTCCCAAGCTTTTTTATTCATGTTCCTAAGAACAAAAATTTGATCCTGTATATGTCAGCCTGGGCCCTGTTCCATAATAAATTACAAACTAATACTATTAGTCTTGTCGATTTAACTTAATACAATTACACTGTAGTTAGTAGTTTTTAACTCCTGTGATATTACTAATAGTCCTCCCTATTATAAAAAAAAGTAAGTAAGTATTAGTGTAAACAGACAAAAATGTGCATTCAGCGTTATATGTGGCTAATGAGTGAATTTTCGAATTTTACATAGAAACCTTTTAGTGTTAATTATTTAAATTATTTTCCATGAGAAGAATTTTAATAAATATTATGAAACTAAATCATATTTTTATTCGCAATGTCTGACAAAGTAAGGAGAATTAAGTATTTTACGAAAGATTTTGGACTGCAAGTATTGGATTCGGGAGGAATTTGATGGTTTGGTGGAGCCCCAATGCTCAACTCTGTATGTCTAAGTAGGCCTTATAATAGACATGTAGATCAGTCTTTTGTAATGGACTCGTAGTTTAGACCGTTTGTCTAGTCAATGTTGTAATATTTGGAATCGACGAGCATTTTCCTGTCTTTTCAGTCTTATATGAGGACCACATATTATTCGTTTGTCGAGATGTAGTCCTAAATAACGGATGTGTTTGACAGAAATAAATGGGGTATTATTAAAGAATGCTGTGGGCCATAAAATAAACAAAAAAAATGAAAAGTAAAAAAAAAAGTATTAATTTAACTTAAAAATACGCATTTATTATGATAGATTTCGGTCAGTATATAGTGAACAAAATTATCTCCGGAACACAATACAATAATAATGAGCTATTTTAATATAAAAAGAATTAATGGAAATGAGATTGTGGTAATACATATGTTTTTCTATGTAAATTTAATTATTTATTATTATTAAGTTTATATAATCCAATTGAATTAGTCAGATGACAAATTATTAGCTTTTATAATTTGTTTCTACCTAAACAGGACTACTTATAGATACATGAAAGTAGGCGTACCGATTGCAGTTCTATCTAGCGGTCGTCATGTTAACTAAGTTTGTAAAGGACTCTTTCATGTCCAGCCTGACCCAATATACTTAAGTAAATATTTGCTTCCAGTCTCTACCTTTTTTCACATATGAAGAGGGTGATCATTGTCAATGATAAACCGACCACACTATTTTTCCAATGCCGATTTTGGACCATATCGGGCCAGTATAGACATGAGGATTTCCTTTATATTAAGTGCATTATGTTATATAAAATTTGTATATGTCATTTAAAATATATTTGTCTGATAATGATTATATCAGAAATAAAATTATTATAAGTTTTTCTATAACTTAAAAATTAAAGTAAAAAAAATGACTACGGAATTCGCATCCATGATAATAAAAAATGAATTAAGGAAAAATGTGCATTCAACGTTATATGTGACTAATGAGTGAATTTTCGAATTTTACATAGAAACCTTTTAGTGTTAATTATTTAAATTATTTTCCATGAGAATAAATTAATAAATATTATGAAATTAAATCATATTTTTATTCGCAATCGTTTTTAGGTTTCTATGAATCGATCTTGATTTACTTGAAGAAAATTTCAGGATATACTAGTGCCCTACCTGGTCCAATATGTTCCAAAATCGGTATTTGACGAGTAGTGTGACCGGTACACTATTGCCAATGACTGCCAACTGTTTATGTGCGAAATATTCACTAGAATATATTTGGCCAAGTTGGACTCGTTGGAACCTTTGTTTAAATAGTTAACAGGACGACCGCTATATGGAACAGCAATCTTGTACCAACTTTCATATATCCATCACTGCCTAAGCAGAACCTAAATGACAAAAGTTGAAACCTTTATCATCTGAATACTTTAATTGATATATATATATATATATAAATGTAATAATAATTTGTTGATACATATATGTTTGAAAAAAACATATTCATTCCCACAAACTGAATTGCATTAATTCAGATTACTTATTTTAATTTTATTGCGTTCCATAGATAATGTTTAATATTTACTAAACAAAAACTATCATTATAAATACATATTTTTAAGATAAATTAGTACTTTTTTTTAAGAATTTCCATTTTATTGTTTGATTTTTTTTCGATCCCTCTAAAAATAGAAAAATATTAAATTAATGGGTTGCATTACGTATGGTTACATAATTCGAATTGGGAATTACTTTTTTCTACCAATGGTACTTGAAGCTATACAGTGAATACTTATCTTGTTGTTTTGATGTGTCCGTCCCATATGAACTCTACTAGAAAATATTTGGAGGTGAAAATTGTTTGATTGACAATGTGACAATCTCTCAATGCCAACTCCGTACATTCGAGTCTTCGGTGTTAAAGGTTGTGTGTTTCCTGAAATGGAATCACGTTTAATTCTACTATATTTTGTTGAGAGCGAACAATTATAGTGAACCCGTAATATATTATGGTATAAACTTTGCTTGAAATATATTGACGAAAGTTAAGCTGTTATTGTTATAATTGTCTAACCGTTTACTTTGTGGCAGTGCTATCTATGTAAGAGCGGGAGAACTAGCACATTCGCCGCTTCTCGTCGTTTTCCTCAGGTTTGTCCGAAATGTTATAGGATATTAATTTATCAATCTATTTGTAAATATTTCGATATTCTTCTTTGTTACTATGTAATTATAACAGCACTGGTCTAGATACATAAATTAAATTGTCGAGGTGGTTGTTTTTGATTCAATGGTTCTGACTCTAATTGAAGATGTGATGTACTCTATGCCAGAAGGCAATGCGTGTTCATACAGATAAGGTGGCTGGCTAGGACAGGAGTCTTACGGAAACTAGCCATAAGTCCTCGAAGGATGGAAACTTCGCTCTGCAGGGTACGATCTTACGATCCTGGTCACCTAGGAGGTTGTGAGTACTACGAGAACGAGCTGTAGGTCCTTACGAAAGCATGGGAAGTAGAGGATAGAGGATGTTACTAGTAGGAATTTGTGTGAAATTAAAGACATCAGATAAATAAAAAAATAGTGGAAGAATATACTGATCTAAATGTGTCTATTTGTTATTTCCCGAGAGGTACCGAATGAAATGTTACTTCAAGTAATCAATTTATCAGTTGACGATTATTAATTTAAGCAATATATTTACAATTATAATAATATTTAAATGGTTTATTTAGAGTGCTACCAATGGGTAGTTTTTCTACACGCCTGTAACACTCCAATTTAACATAGATCAGATTTACTAAATGTATTATAATGTACAGTTGTAAATAGCAATAAATAAATATTAAAAAAAAAATGGTTTATACATTAGAACATTAGGCTATATATACTTTAATTAATAAATCAACATTATACAAAGTTTTTACAAAAATTGGTAGTAAGTTCTCTGGCGGTAAGCGATGGGGTTGGTTCTCCATCTCGCTCATAGGCAGCGTCCCTACAAAATAAATAAAAAGTATGTACTGATACACTGTAAATTAACTTCTTACTGGCCGTGCCTCCCACTGGCCTTGACATTTATAGTGGGCTGATTACCCCAGAGTACCCATTCACCGTCACTTCTAGAGAAAAAGTACATAATTATATTTTGAAAGGAATATGGTCCGGGTGCGTTCAAGAAAAACTCAAATAGTAGAAATATACTAATTTAATGAGCCAACGTTTCGCCCCACGTTGCAGGGCTTCTTCAGGGCTATTTTGACGGCAGTCATTTTAGTTTTGACTGCCGTCAAAATAGCCCTGAAGAAGCCCTGCAACGTGGGGCGAAACGTTGGCTCATTAAATTAGTATATTTCTACTATTTGAGTTTTTCTTGACCGCACCCGGACCATATTCCTTTCATCTTTACACACGGTCAATCAATAATCTTCCAATAATTATATTTTATGTGGATCTGTATATTCTTGCACTTTTGTATTTGACTAATTTGTATTTTATTAACCACTTTTACCATTGGTCATTATCTCTATCCTCCGCCTATATGGCCGTAACCGAAAGAAACGCATTGTATCTGTATTAATATACTGTATAATGTATTAAGTATTTATACCTACAAGGACTTATAGCGAATGCCTTTAGGACCTGCTATCCCCTCATGACCGTAAGCGAATACATTACGGATTACCCATCAAACTCGGCCCATTTTCAGGTCAATTTTTTCTCCTATCCGGTATACCTTTCCTATTGAACATGCATTGTCAAGGCCTTCGGATATTTAGTACCTAGTCAATTGGTGTCATAACTAGCTATACACAGTACCATGACAACTTATTAAGTAGTAGCTGTCTATGTACGTTTGATAAAAGTTGAAAAAGGATAGAATAAGTGTAGTTTATTGGAATAAAAGCAAATTAGTTTTAAATTAGGGTTAAAGTAAAATTAGTTTCATGTTAAATTTTGCTATCGAAGAGGTTAGTTGTTGAACCAGCGGTAATTTAAGAATTCAAAATATAAAAAAGACAAATTTAATATTGTATTATATATTTACAGAGAATAAATAACTAAATTATATATCGTGTTTGCGTGGATTTTAAGTTGTTTTCTTTTCTGAAATGTTCTCCTGTAATATGAGGGTTTGACCTACATTTGAAGTCAACTATCGACTTATTATCATGTTTCTTTGTAGTTAATTTTTGTTTATACTGTCATGTTAGGATACAATACAGTTTATACTAATAAGTGATAACTCAGTCAACTATTACAACACATTTCGGGGAGAAAAAAAACAATAAAAATGTTGCTCAAATGGGATCTGGCTTGCATAGTTTTACAAAAATGGTATTTAAGTTTAAACTGACATGGGGAGGGGCTAGGAACTTGAGAATGCCGATGAACCTAAAAATGAACTTTTCTGTGAGTATTCCGATATGGAGGATTACTCAACATTTGTTCGAGAGTTCTTGAAAATGTTTCCTCTTTACCCGGAAAAAAAATTTATTTAATTTAAAAAAGTTTGTATTTCATTGTTTTAAATTTTTTTATATTATAGATTATTTTATAATATATACCAAATCTTATTTGTGACGACGAGTTCGATCCCGAGGAATAACCTAGACGATCTATGAGATTTAAAGGAAACTAAAAATGAAGACTTTTCTAATCTTTACCAACTATTAACTCATTACGTAATAACCATACCAACAATTTTCCCACTCTGTTTTAGTAATAAATATAACTCATATATAACTAGTCGGCTTTGTCAAGCCATATTTTAAACATTATTGGATAAAGAAAAAAGTAATGGATTTATTTTTAGACTTATATAGTATTTTTTAAAAACGTATATAGTTTGCTAAAAAAAAGTTTTTTATTGGCAAAAACCTCTAAAAAATTCTAACATTGAAAACTTTGACCAGTTTTATCTCGGGAATCACTGGCTATGAAGGAAAAAAATTTATCTTACTTTTTAAGCAAAAATAGTCCATAGTAAGAGTAAAAGTGGTTCATGGGATCAAAAATCGATGAAAATTAAAAATTGTTGTGGTCTTTTAAAAATTATAAATTGATCCAGAGGTCTCTGGAACGGTCAAGAATCCGGATTTATTTTTAGCCATATATCAATTATAGTATATTAAATAATCAAAACTATCTCATTTTATCCAAGGTAAAATGCAGCGTTTTACTGGATTAGGCAATGCATCATTTTAAACTATTTTTGGTTCTAAAATGGAAAACCATCACAAGTTTTCATCAGTAAAAATGAATGGAAAAGAATTAATCGATGTAAAATTTAGGTCTTGCCAATTCTATGGACTGACGTCTGGTGACAATGAATAGAACTACAATAGCACTTCTTAAAAAATGTTACATTTAGTTTTATTTCTAATTCAATCCTCTCTTCCAATTATTGCAGTGCAGAATACTTTCTTTATTTTTTGCTACCACTGTATGAAAAAAAAACTTTTTTGGGGAGTGATTATTAGTAATATAGAATAATATGGTGAGAGTTGGCCGACTAGATTTAGCTTTGGCCCTCTTAAATGTCAAATCTGTATTAATTTATTGATTGATGATAATGGGACAGTAAATCAGTCTGACACATGGTTATGTATTCAGAACAACTTAATTTATTCATTCTTCAACTAATGCAGATACATCCATCCATGCAATTGACATTCACAAGAAGTAGCTAAATCATATGAATTTTTTAGGTATTTCTTTACTATTATACAAATACAATAAACTTTCGATAATTTGGAACTCAATGAACCAGAGATAGTTCAAAATAAAGTGAGGTATAGATAAATGATGGGTAGATATTGATTAAAAAGACGTATGTACGCAACGTGATCTTTATTATAAAATTGCAGAAAGAATGAGAAAGGTTAGAGGAGGAGGAGGGAAGGTTGAAACAGGACGAGGGAAGATTGAGAATCAGATAGCAGTAGAAAAGGTTGAGGAAGGACTTCAAAATTAAGACATGAGAATAATTGCTCAGTCATTTAGGATGTATGACAATGGTGGTTATATTATTGTTATACATGAGAACGTGGTCTTCCATGCATTATGGAAGAAAAAATACAATAACTGTACATTAAAATATAAAAGCACTCCAACGTATAACATGGTTTTATTGTATACAAAGTTCAGCCATAATAAAGTGTAATCCCACTGACAAAGACCCGATAAGACTCCTTAATGGTCAATTTTGTTAGTAAATCGAAAAAAAACTCGAACCCATAAAAATGTGCCAAGACTATTAATAATGCCAAAAATTTTATTAGCACTTCTTGATTGCTTTATTTATACAACATATGCCAATCATGTGTATTAAAGAAAAACATTTTCGAGACTTGTCTTTTACAGTGTAAGTTGAACAGATAACAGTGAATATTTAATTTTTAATAAAAGATCTGTGGCATTTAAAAAATGTTTTTAAGGATCTTTTATTAAAATCACAGTTAATTGCATCAAACATTTGTTACAATCTTTGGGAGATTAAATGAGGGTTAGCCAATTGGTATAAAATATAATCAAATTAAAACTGTTTAAACAATAAAAATGAACAAGCCATTATACAATTACAGACTTTAATTAAAGTAAAATAAAAATATAAAATGTATATAAATTACTCCAGTAGTGTTATTTAGTGGTGCTCCAACGTACCATTTCAATCCCTAACCGTCCTTATCATAAAGTATAATTTTAATAATTACAAATTATATTTTTTTGCTGTCTATTTAGAGCTGTATTATACTGTATGTATTGCATAAAAATACATCTAGTAAATGTCATATTAGTGTTACAGTAGGATTATACAGACTTTTAGAAAAACTATCCATTGGTAGCAGCACTCCAATAACATTCTACATTAGAAGGTCCCGCGGCCTTCTTCCATTCAGGCCTCTCGGAGGATTGTTAGAAATAGAAAAGGAAGCTAGATCAGAAACTAGTAGGTTAGAGAGCGAGGTTGAGGAGTTTAGAGTGGAAGGATTGATATGTGGTTTGAGATAGATCGGCTACATACGAATATCCTTATCATAGTCATTATACCCCAAGACCTTATCATAGTCATGTATAGCAGTATTTAGCAATGGTTTGGAAGCTTGGACTGTTCATCTAGTAAAATTTGTAATTTTTAGGTCAACCCAGGTTTCATAGTAACCTCTAAAAAATCATTGCAAATGATAAAAGACCCTGTGAGATGGTTATTATATTATCTCAATCATCGCTCAAACAAGATATGGCATTTGTCAAAAATATGTCTGTAAAAAGCATTAAAAATACGCTAAAACGTAAGTGTTACGCAAAATTTTAACCATCTTGATTACATAAAAATAATGATACATTATATATCATCAGTTTCAGCCATATTAATTGTATAAATTTTTGTTTTGTCATTAAATAATTTTTAATAACTTGTCTAAATATTATTAAATTTACCCGTACCCTTCCAATCCCACAGCCCCAATCCCCTCTCCCCATTAACAATATCGAAATGCCTAAACTCCTGTCCATTTAGCCAGATAATTCCTTTCTGGTCTTGTTATATGGCTTAAAGGCTTCTACCTGGCTTTTTAAATTTGTTTAGCTCTTAGTGCCTCCCATGTTTCGTTCCTTGGGAATTAATTACATTCTCGGGAAACTATTGTGGACATAGAATTATTCATTTTGTTTTATAATGAAATGTAAACACGACCTTTGTTCTGAGACCCTTGATCCCCAAACAAAAACAGTGTAGAATATTTGAGGAGCATTTGTTTGGCTACATGCATATTTATTATTTGCAAGTATACGAAAGGTTGACAATAGCTCTAAGAAGCTTTAAGAATAGATATAGACAACGAACTCCAAAATAGAGTAGTTTGAATAATAAAGAAGTTTTCGAAGAAAGCAGTTCTATAGGAAGGGATTTACGAATCGGTAGTTTGAGATCTTGTATTTAAATTAATAAACACAGGGTGTTGAGATTAATAATATAGGAAAGTTTTTTTGTTCTTAAGGATTGGAGTATGAAAGCACCAAGAAGGTACTCTCTTTGTATATTAGGATAGAACAACATTGCTCGATATAACTAAGAGATATTAAAATGTCTGAGAATATCGATGATGAATCTTATGAAGCAGTTCATTAATCTTTTCAGTTTTGTCTCATGTTCACCTGATAGTCCTCCAAACAATAAGTATCCGTAGTCAGAGTTAGATGGACGTGACGGCCGTGCGGGTTTGGGCGCAGATCCCAGTGCGCTCGGTTCGGAACGTTGTGGGTTCGATTCTCACCTGGGGCAGTTAACATTCATTTTATGGCGGTCCTGAAGAATGAATCTTGACATTCCCACTTTGGTTAGTACGTTGCAGCGACTCAGGTAGTCGCCAGGAGTTGGCAAAAAGGACCACTAAGCCCACTTGCCGGACGTGTTCCCCCCACCAAATACCAGTACCAGTAGTCAAAGTGAGGGAGAATTAGGAAGGATACTAGAAGATGGTGAGTACTTCGGGGAAATTAATCACGGAATCTTAGGAGCTGTTTGAGGATTAAGATGGTTTTTCGAGTTATTTGGGAAATACAGCTATTCCATGATAGGCATTGATCGAAGTTGTCTCCATGCTTTTGCGACTTTTTGAAACTGAATATATATGTTGTTGAGGTATAGTAAAGAAGGGTTTTAAACTGATGAGAAAGAACTTGGTTTTTGCTGGATTCAGACTCATTTTATTTTCCGAAGCCTAGTTGTGAATAATATCACCGTCTACCTGGAGCTTCTTATTGGATGTATCGAATATATCGGGAGGGTGAAAGAATATATATAGATTTACAGCTTGTCGGCACACAAATGATAATGGGAGTGGTAGATAACGTCAGGTAGGCCATTTATATAGATTGGAAAAAGGGTTGGTGAGAGGAAGAAACCTTAAAAAACATCTCGAGGGAGAAGTAGTGATAATTAGGGGGCTTTGTGAGAAATGATAACTGTTTGGAAGCGAACAGGACGTAAAGAGTGGAACCAGTTCAATACACTATTAAAGAGGGAAATATTGTGTAGTTTTGAGAAGAGGATTGTGTAGTCAACGGAGTCAAAGGCTTTTAATCAAAGAGGACTAGGATTGTAATTTTTAGTTGATCAATGGAGGAATAGAGGTCTCTGGAAATTTTTAGCAGAACTGATTGTGTGGAATAACCAGAAGAGAGTTTTGATAGCGAGGAACTGGTTTTAAAGTCAGAAGCTGTGAAGGCGCATTATTATAGAATCCCAGAATTCGGGAATTATGTCATTTTTTGAAAAAGATACATCACTAAAATAAAAGTCTGCAATGATAAAGAATTTTTCGAACGGTAACAATGTGTAAAAAGTTATTTTTAGTAATTCAAATTATAAACCTTGTTTTAACTATCAGTTACTATTTCCTCCCCTCCCTCCCCCCTGGTTTGTGAACCCTCAATAAAATAACCAACTGCTTGGATAAAAGAACTGTAACTAAATTATTTATTTCTTACCCTTTCATCTTTGGTTATTTCTTGGGACTTTGGTATCTCTTTGCTTTGAAAATCGATAGTTCCAAATTGTGATAACCTTCCCTACCTTCCATGTTAGTCATTTCAGTTTAAACATGATATTTGTGTCAGATGAATTCTGTGAACTTTTTAAGGGTTCTTTCCCCTTTTATATATTGTGTCTTTTACCTATTATCCTTTTGTTGTCACCAGGATCATTAGTAAACGCTTCTCATGAATTTAATGTGTATAGAATGCACCAGTATGATCTTCATGGATTATCTAGAGGTAAATTTGTTTTATATTCTCCTTTTGTTTCGTTTTGGTTGGTCTATTTTTTTTTTAAAAAACCTCTCAGCATTTCTTTTAAATCATAAAATTCATTTAATACAATTTTGTTTTGTTGCTGATATACATTTCCTGAATTTTGAGGTGTTTTTATTTTCGTATATTTGATTAGATGATAACCTCCAGCTGAAACATTACAGGGCGATTTATGATATTTGACTAATGTAATTTATGGTCTAGCTCCCTAATAAAAGGCTGTCTTATTTTATGATACTTCTTTGTAAATAGATTTGAGGAATTTTATGTTATGAATTTATTATAAATCATTTATTTTTTAATTTACGTTTTAAATTTTAACATACATAGTCATTGATTTGGGCTTTATGAATTATTTAAGTTTTTAAATAATTGTGAAAATATATATCTTATCATAATTTCTACTTATTGCTCTACCGTTAATACCATTTGGCTATGCAAGCACTTTAGTATGATTTGCTTGGTCAACAGATAGCTGGGGGTAAGCTAGTAGTGTCTGAGCGCTCACCACTTCCTCCTGACTTGAATACTTAGAACATGAAGCGCCCACTTCTTCACTGTTGCCTTAACTGATTTAAGCAGTTGTTCGACTCATAAACATTGCAATTTATTCCATTATTATTGTCTCAAATTTGTAGATTTCAATAATATCTCATAATTTCCTAAGATGTATTTCATTTTTTAGCTTTCAACAGAACATTTCTTTAACATGGTATTTAATTCTTCTTTATTAAATATAGAAAGTGGTTCCTACATTTTACTTCTTCTATTAAGTATTTCATTTTATTTATAATTTTTAATCTTCGACTTATTTTATTTTAATGGCCAAATTTAAAAACCCTGTGTAACTATGTATTATTCAGCTTAATCACCCTCAAATATTTTCTGCCTTTGTTTAGCAAATTAAGCCTGTTAAGAAACTTAATTTTTCATATCACTTAATCATAGCACCTCATTCATATTTTTATTTTCACTCACCTATATTTGGAATGTAAAGTAAGGTAAAGTACTGACAATATTTTGAATTTGAGTTTTTGACAAAAATACATGTTTTGAGGTCCTCTGAGTTCAAACAACCTTCTCTTGAAAATGGTTTGTGTATCTGTGTGTGAACAGCCTTACTCATAAACTAAAAGTTCTGCCAAACTTAAATTATATGTTTAAGGTGAGTATATGTCTGGGATGTGACCGCTATATTTTCGATAAGATTGACTGTCCTGAAGTGTCTCTTTATTGAGTTGATTTTTTTTAATTTTCTCCAATATGACTCTAACAATTTTGATTGAACTAATCATGTAGATAAACAATTAAATTGTATTTAATATCAGCTAGGTTTTGTCTACGTTGAAGTGGTCTGAGAGAGCTTAAATGACAAATTTTCTCCCCAATCCAATTTAGCTCCATATAAACAAAACTTGAGATATGTATGTAGTGGGTTGTGTGATGTGTGCACCATACCAGATTTTGTGCTCAACTTTCCTCTTTGTTTATTGATAATATTCCATCTTATCAGCATTCATTTTGGATGATTAGCACAATCTAATTCCAAATATTGTCACTCATTTCTAAATACTCATTAATATTTTTTGTTCCCAACCCCTCATACCTTCATCTCTATAAGATTTATGGAAAATGTGAGGTAATGTCCAACCTTGCTTCAGTATGGACTTAAAACATTTATTTTTCACTTCAAAATCTTTAATTGTTTAAATTCTCTGATTATGGTTTATTGGATGCTTTTAATCTCTAAAAAGATTTTGTAATTTAAATCAATATTGGGAATGAAAATGTTTGGGATAATCAATAAATAAAATAAAAATAAATGTAAG
>NW_027109334.1:214312-215587 GCF_000696795.3 Halyomorpha halys
AAACTTCTCCAATCATTAATCTACGGTCAACTATCTACACCTCATTCTTAATATTATTTAAGCTTAGTTGGTAATTTTATATATTACGTTAAGGTCATGAATCTTATTATTATTATGTAAAAAGTTTTCTAATATTAAAAGATTATATTAATATAAAGATTTCTATTTATATTGTAGGAAGATAGTCCAGGTGGTTGTCAGTAAAGGTATCAAAATAGTAAAAGAAAACTTTATTATTAAGCAACATTTCGTGCCACTGTTTAGGGTTTCGTTAGGGCCGTTAGATTGAAACAGAGCGGATGACTGATCAAATGTCTGCTTCTTTTACTATTTTGATACCTTTATTGACCACCACCCAGACTATCTTTCTACAATCTCCTTCATACGGTCAACTATCTTCTTCCAATATTTGTATTTTTAGGTTGCAGAACAGCAAATTTAAACCTTGAGGCCCGATCTCTTACAAGCTGGAGCACACAGCGTCACTGTGTGGTTGCGAGATTGGAACATCTAGCATCACATAGCTTACATAATATCAAAGAAAACTCTGGAGGATTATTGCTTGTTTTACCACAAAATATTGATTCTCTTACTTCAGAAATGAGAGAAGTAAATCATGTTTTAACTAAGATACTGTATCAAAATTCTATTACCTGATTCTTATTCATTATAAACACAACCTCCTATTGAGGGTTTGTTAGGCTAAGAGTACATAATTTGTAGTTTTATTTTTAGTTATGTGTAATTGATTATCTCAATTAAAGTTAAACTTTGTTATGTAGTCTTTGCTGTTTTTTTTTTTAACATTTTACATTAATATAATTCTTTTTAATAGATTCTCACCGAACTCGAAATGCAACTGTTAGATGATGAAACGATGGTTCCTATCTATTTTATTAAGTGGTCACCTGAATTGGAAGACATATTAATTGATATTGAAAATAATAAATTAGCTAATGATAAGGGAATACCAGCCTGGGAAGGTAAAATTACAAAAGCAACATTATTTATAATTAATTATATATTTTTTTAAATTTATTGTTTACATGAAATGCAATTGAAACTAAGCTGGAAGCAAATGAACATGTAAATTTGACATTGTTAAACATTTGTAATATTTATTAAAAATGTCCATATGAGTTAGTTTGTTGTCTAATATTAAATTGTTATTTTTTTTTTTAAGAAGTTTGTCGGGGGGTGCGGTCAGCAAAGAACAACATAAATAAACAAAACCATATTTATTTATTTTATGCCGACGTTTCGACCTGAGTTTCA
>NW_027109334.1:215732-218681 GCF_000696795.3 Halyomorpha halys
ACCCCTGATGAAGACCTGAAACTCAGGTCAAAACGTCGGCATAAAATAAATAAATATGGTTTTGTTTATTTATGTTGTTCTTTGCTGACCGCACCTCCCGACAAACTTCTTCAAACATTAATCTACGGTCAACTATCTACACCTCAATCTAAATTGTTATTTGTTTAAAGAGATGCATAAGAATTAAAATTAAACAAATAAATTATATATAAAAATAAGTTGCCATAACTGAATATGAAGGAGATGGATAGGAGTGCAGTAAAAAAAAAAACAAAAATTAGTTTTCAACCATTTACTTGCCGATGTTTTGCCCCACTTTGTAGAGCTTCATCAGGGCTGTCATGTTAAGAGATAGCAGAAAAATGAATGAATTTTTATTGCTTGCTATTAGCAAGACAGTCCTGTAAAGTGGGGTGAAACATTGATTAATAAATAGTTAAAAACTATTTTTTGTCTCTTTTTTATGGCACCATCTCCTTAATAAACAAATAAATAATATAATAAATAAATCTTAATAATGAATAAGCCTAAAAATGTGGTTTATTTCATTTAAATGTTAAAAAAAAAAATTGGATTGGGTTAATTAAGTATTCTTCAAATTAGGTTTCTTAGATGGCTCCTCTCAAGGCCAGGTTGTAAGCCTTTTTGAGCTGGTTTTCAATTTTTATGATGAAAAAATAATGTCTAAGTTTATGGAAGATTTTTTTTTTTTTTTTATACTATACTTATTTTACCTCTTGGAGGAGCTAGGGAAGAAGGAACTGAGAATGACCTCTAGGCTTGTTCCTTCATGATTGGTTTTTTATGATTCTTTTTACTTCCTGTCAGGAAATTCCATTCCTGCTGAGCTTCTTCTTAGTTTAATTTTTCCCCTACCTGCCTTAACTGAAGCTACCATTTCAAAATACCCTTTTCTTTGGTACTAAAATGTTTCTTCAGAATGGGTCCTATTTGTTTCCTCCTCTATTGAGGGTTCTTCCTATGATTTTCCATGAAGCTTTGTTTAGTTTATGCTTGGTGCTTTACTACATATAAGTCCTATTAAGGCATCAGTACTTCTTCCTTGAGATTCATCCATGTGTATATGTGCCCAGCTCTAGAAATCATGGTCCTTCTGACTTTTGGATGTTCTCCATTAAATACTTGGAATTGTACATTACATCTCTTTAGTTTATATTAGAATTGTTAATTGCAGTAAAAAGATGTATTGGCCTCTATATACCTGAGTGTTTGATATAGCATCAATAATGCTGAATTATGGAGAAAAATCAGAGTTTAAGGTTTTTTGTTTCTCTCTGCTGAGTGTATATATGAAATCTTAATGCCTATGACTTATTGGTTTCCTTTCTAGGAACACAGAATATTTAATTTAATATCATATGTATGATAAATACAATAAATCTGAACATCCATCTCTGCAGGTGTTGTATAAAATATCTAATTACAATCACAAACAAACAAAACCTAATTAATATATTTAATAATAATATTAATGTTCTAATATATAATTATATAGATTAATATAATTACTGTTTAAAAAACTTATCTTTTATCCAAAACTAAATTGAGATAAAGTAAATGTGGTAGGATAAGCATGTTCTTATTGTTTTTGTTTACATCCAAGTATCCATCTTAGTTGTAAACTGTGAAAGGTATCCTATTATTACCAATCTTTTATTTAATTAGGATATAACTTTAGTTTTTGTACTAATTGCCCAAATTAGTTTCCTTTTTTTTCAAATATTAAATTAAAATTGGATGGTTTATTTACTTTTATATGGTTCTGAAAATAGTTATGTAAGACTTGTTATTTTTGATGATTTTATCTTGTCTAATATTGACAAGGTTAAAGGATACTCTAACTGGATGGTTAAAATATAAGACACACACATTGCAGACTATAACTCTCTTTGGAGTTTAAAATACATTTGTATTACTATATTCTTAAATTACTTGAATATTCAGATAATTTTTTTCCATTTTACATGTTAATTCATCTGTAACTTTCTTCTGATTATAATAATAATTTAAATTAATTGTTCATTATGTTCAGCACTATATACATTTTTTTTTCCAGCCATTCTTCAATCCTTCTCTGCAAATGGATACCAGATTGTTATTAATGCTGGAAAACCAGCTGTTAGAAATGATGCAAATATTGTTTCCATTCAGGTAAAATGTTACTATTTCTTTAGTTTCCAAACAATGAATTTTTTTATTAATCTTTTAGAAATCTAGTTGTCTCCTACAGATATTTTAAAGTGTGATAATCATACCTTCTTTCAATTATTCTGTTACAGAACTAACATACCATATGACATACTAAACTGATTTTTCACTTAAATCATCATTAGAAGATTCTCTTATTTGAGTTTTCTCACATTTTTATTTATATAAATCACCAGGTTTTATGTGGTTATTTGTCTTCAAAATGTGTATTTAAGTTTTCTACTTACAAGGGGAGGCTACATGGATCTGGTATCACCGATTTCAATAAAACATTTTTGGTGACACTAGGTCATAAAATATTAGACACATATCATAGAGTTCTTTCCAATAAGCCCTAGGAGCCAAAAAAAATATTTTACATAATTTTTAGAGACATTATTAGTTAATTATTAGAGGTACTTTTTATATTATCACATACAGCATATACTCTTCATTTATTTAATGGTTATTATACAGAAATGTATTTGTTTTTTTAAGAATAAGAAAAAATTATTGTTTATCATTATGTAACATATTATTATTCTCAGCTCCTACACATTTTCTAGCTTCTTGGCAAGAACCTTCAAACACATTTTTAATATTTATTTACTTTATAACACCAAAGAAAGTTTCATCGAAATAAGTGATCCCACATCCTTAACTGATCCAAATGGAAATTACTATGTTGGAATAAAAAAGTTTTTGGTGGCTTATTAAATAATACATTTTTAATTTATATAT
>NW_027109334.1:219621-221009 GCF_000696795.3 Halyomorpha halys
GAAGTTATTATAAACAATGAAACTTGGTTAGTTTGCTTTTTGGATAAACAAAACAATGAATATTAAAATGATACATAAAATAAAACATATTAAAAACATTTATACATCAAAATATACTATTTACTCAAAAAGAGCATATTACAATATATATATATATATATATATATAAAAGTTACAGTTAAAGCACGATAATATCAGCTGATCGAGTCGAACAGCTTAATGACATGTATATATAGAAGTACTGGACTCAATAAAGAGCATTCTATTTCTGGAACCCGTGAGAGTCATTTCATACCTTTTTCGCTGTTTTCATTAACGAAACTTAAGTGGTGCTGAAACCTGGGAACTTTGGAAACCAGAACAATTTTTAGTCCAAAAAAAAATGTGCGATCACCTCTCTGCTTACATCCTCCTCAGATCTCACTTGTCTTCTTTTCTCCTAGTCCTCGCCTCCATGCACTTCCTCAGCCCCTTTGCTCACAACCATTCCTTTGTTCATCCACTTTTTCTTCAGTTTCTGATACTCCTGAAACTTCCGTCAACTCACTTGACGATTCACTCAGTCCCTGCCAAAGGCTTTTCCTCCGTACTTGTTGGGCATTGACCTCCATTGGCTCGCCTTCGTCCATATTCCTTCTTCGATATATTTATGTATGGGCATTGCTGGGCGATGTATCCTTCGTTTCCACACTTGAAACACTGAGTTCAGGGACAATGAGTCATCAGGTGCCCACTTTTGCTGCTACCATGACATTTGCAGTTTTCTCAGGGGCTGCTGGTTCTTGGTTTTGCTTCTCCTCATCTGTCCCTGTTCAGCATTTTCTCCTGACTGTTATACTTGTACTCCTTCTTCACAAGGGCGGCAGAGTTGTCCTTGGCCGATTGTACGAAATCCACTTCCATCCTGGTTCTTCAACATCCATTCTGGATTCCTGTTCTCGGGCGTTTGTGTCTATAAGTTCCTGAGCACATTCTATGAAGGAGCGTTCTCTGAGCATTCCCTCCTTCTTCCCCTACTCTTTTGCCAACTTAATCTTTAGTACATAAGATAGGAATTGCATCTGACCCTGTACCTGAATTGTCTTCATTATTTTGCTGAGTTTATCAGTGATTCTGTTGTAGTGTGCCAGGAGTTCTGCAGCATACTCCCCATCAGACTGTCGTGGTTTCTTTCTCTCTCTAATCATCATAAATATGTCCTCATCTGGGGCCCACTGTCATCCTCCAAATTCCTTCTTCAATCTTGCCTTGTCTCCTCATCTGCTTGAATTTGAACAGTTAAAACTTAAATCGGCCGGAGCACGATAACAGCTTACCGGCCGTATCAGGTGATCGACTCAAAGAACTGATTGACATGTATATTTAGAAGTACTGGACTCAATAAAGAG
>NW_027109334.1:224815-225365 GCF_000696795.3 Halyomorpha halys
AAATTTAAACTCTTTTAAAAGCTGTGTTCTGATTGCCATGACCTGTAAAGAATCAGGCCACACCTGTTGGGCGACAAAATGTAATAATTTTAAAAAATAGAAAAAATAAAATAAAAAAGAATCTAGATCGTTTTTTTAAACTTTTTTCAAATATAAGAGAAAACTTGGGTTAAAATTAAAGAACTTTATTCTTAAATGGATAATATAATTTATTCAAATTTAATAATATAAAAGACTCTTAATTTTATTATATAAAAAGAAACTCTTAATCTCAGGGCGTGTGGTTGCTAGACAATCAGAACACTAACACTTTTACAATTAACTTAATTAAATTAATATCTCTGTTACAATTGTATATTAAATTTAGTTATAACCAAAACTAACCAAGCTCTACGATTTTGTTGATTCTTTGTGTTTTCTTTGTTCTTCTATTGTTGTGGCGTCCAAAATGGCTGTTCACAAGTTGCCTCTCTCCTAACAAAAATGGCTTCCAAGCTTTCCCGCTTCCAGCCGAAGTACGTCCTCTCTCCAGGCCATCCCAACTAAGAGT
>NW_027109334.1:227581-228898 GCF_000696795.3 Halyomorpha halys
ATAAAAAATTTCCTATATTTAAATTTTCTTCAATAAAACAATTATATTTGTTATGTTGTGGTGTTGCTTTGTTTCATAGTTATTAAGAGTTTCTTATGTATTTTGATTAGGTATGACATAAAATAAGTCTTCCTAAATCTTGCTATATCATTTTATAATTATTATTATTTTAATTCGTTAAATTTTCAATATCGATATTTCGATATTTTAAAATATTGATATTTTAGTTCCGATATAATATTGATATCGATATTTTTCTTTCGATATCCCATCCGTACCTTGGCCCCTGTCTCTACCACTATCTCAAGGTTCTCTTCTTCTCCATGGTATAGATGGATTCCTGGGTTGGTAAAAAGAAACTCTGTTCCATCCCCCATCATCGATGTCCATCCTCACATTTTCCTCTCTAGTACTTGCATCGATCATTTCCTGGGCGCATTCCACAAAGGTGCGATCCGTAGGTAAACCTTCCCTTTTGTTTGTTTCATTAGCCAGTTGTACTTTCATCACCCCATCGAGGAAATTCATCCGCCAACTGACCACGTCTGCTCCCTTAGTCTCCCTCATTTTTTCTGTGACGAGGTTAAACTGGCCCAACAGCGTTGCTGCATGTTGTCCATTGGATTGTCCTTGCTTTTTCCTCTCCCGAAATATATAGAAGATGTCTTTTTCCGGGGTCCATCTGCCTCCCCCTAAGCCTTCTTTTTAGTCTTTCCTTAACTACTGGCCATGCTGTTTCCTCATCTGCCTGAATCTGGTTTTGAATATTTTGTTTTATCCTACAGATGAGAACTGCTTTTAGGGAAACAGTATCAGCCTGGTCTAGTAGATCCTCGGAGACTTTAGCTGCCATCCTCTCCATGATGCGGCCTCCACCCTTCATGAAGTGGTTCAATTCACCAATTTCCCCAGAAAAGCGCTCTAGATCTGAAATTGCTTTTCTAAGATCCTGTGAGGTTGCTGCTCTTACCTTCATTTTAGCCAACATGTTGGCGTGAACTCAGCAAGGGTGGTGTCTGGTATTGCGGATAACAAGAGTGGCAATATAAAGAGAAATAAAAGGAAAAAAAAAAATCTTCAAACAGAGTTTCTGGGTCTCGGCACCACTTCTGAGCACTTGGACTAAAAGACTTTAAAAACAAAGGAAAAGGTAACAGAATATAAATGCATTCTTACTGGAATTATACTGCTTTATTATCTCTGTGATGCTCCTTATACACATTATTGGGGTTCATTTACATGGGGAGTTAGGATTAGAGTTGTATACAGGCCTTGTCCAACCATAAGTTATGTTTATATATATACTGTATATATATA
>NW_027109334.1:229053-243301 GCF_000696795.3 Halyomorpha halys
TGTATAAAGAAACCATGGACACCAATGTCTTTGTCAACATAGATAAAATACTCATACTTTAATTCACCATAGTTAGTTAGAAGACTCTATCCAAAGCAATGAAATAGAATTTTAAATGTTCGGAGCTTTGATGTCTATTCTGGGTTTTCATTCTTTCTAGAGCTCATTTCAGTTTCACTGATTTTAAAATACATTTTGAATTCAACACAGGATGATAGCAGACTTCAAACTCGATTATCTCATTCATTACATTTAAAAAAATTACTATTGGATGCATGTTAAAAGGTGAGAGAATTTGAATTATAAAGTGTTGGCTAGCAAGATGTCATTCCTTGAACTTCAAATTATCGAGATAACTAAAACACCTTTTTTTTTTAATTTATTGAGTGTTTTTTTAAGGAACTATCGAGAAATTCAAATTATCAACAGTTGACTGTATCTATATTGTCATTTATTCAAGACTATATGAAAAATAACCATTTAAGAAGTTTAGAAACTTTATTGTAGGACATAATAATATCAATGTCACTTTTCTAAGCAGCTATTTTGGAGGGAGAGCTACTTCATATTAGGTCATTTTAATTTGTTTTTTTCAGGCTTACACTTACAAGCATTTTGTTGCAAGAGCTTTAGGATTGATAATTTTACCTGCCATAGTATATGTTTGTTTCTTCTACATACATCTGAAAATTTTAAATAAGAGGTATGTGTTATATACACAATTAAGTTAAATTTTATGAATATATGTGTTTATGCTATTGGTCCAAAGATTAATAATTGGTATAACTTCTTTTAATTCACCTACCAATCCATTTTTAAAGTTATTTATAGTTAAAAAAAATTGATAAACTTTGTTTAAACATCTTATTATGGCCTTATAATTGTTAGCATTTCTGAAGAAAAATAATTTTTGTTTAACTGACTAATTGTATAAATTCTGACAAAATTTTATAAAAGTATTTTTATCCTGTAGTATGTGGGAAATCAAAATGTTAAATTCCTTTCTTCTTCTTCTTGGTATGTTTATTTTATGTGGGTCATTCTCTCAGAGAGTGACAATTTTTTGTTCAGAGCGTTTTCCATGTCACTTTATAATTTTTCGAATTGAAAAAGTTTTTTTATCCTTGTATTTGACTTTATCTAATAGCATTCTTTTTATCGAGGCAGTCTAGCGGACAGTATGCTGATGTTATCCTTCACGATTCAAGGGATAACAGAAAAATACAGAGAAATGTTGAATGTGGAAGAAGTGCACTGCTGGATGTGATTCTTGGCCATAAACTTAAAGGTCCATCTTGGGAAGGAGATAGGCAGGAGGAAGGGTATGCCAAGTGAACTCTCATTTGTACTATTTTGATGCTAGAGCCAGAAAGGAGTCCTGGATGGAGGTCGAGGAACCAGGATGGACCAGAATTGTTTACCAGCATCTCAATATTAATTCAAATTAATTAAATTAAATTAATTAATCAACGTAATCTAAAATAAAAGCCAGGAAGCATAGAGAGAAGATTGAGTTAGGAAAAACGAAGAAGTAACAGTCGCCAAGAAGACCGCAAGTGTCATAGATGTTGTAAAGCCAGACATTTGGTAGCACAATGCCTCCGCACCCAATATTTTGATTGTGGGACAGAAAGACATATTGCCCGACAGTGCCCCCCTATGTATCGGCGGAGGAAGCAAAATAAGCCTAAACCAATGGAGGCTAGCATACAGAGATTACAGAGGAGGAGAATCTCTTGAGAGATGAACAGATCCCTGAGTGAAGCTACAGAAATGTCTGAGACCTCAGAGACAGAAACTGAAGTAGGAGACCCTGGGCGAGAGGACAGTCAGCAAGGCAAGAGGACAACTTTGAGGCAAACAGGAGAAGCAGCTAGAACATGAGGAGAGATCTGAGAACTGTATCCACAGAGGGGTGACTGCATGTTGGAGAACCACCATGTGAGAGGAGAGCACAGTGGTTTGCCTATTATACAAGCGAAGGGAGAAATAAGCTGTTAGGTGGACACTGGTAGCTCAAACATGATTGTCTGCCAAGAAGTACTGGACAGATTGAATGGCGGAGAGAGAGCACTCCTGGTTAGAGTATGTAATTGTATATTGATCACTCTGGGTGGGCCCTACAGCATTGAAGGGGAAGTAGAAATGGAATTGGATAAGTGGTGCTAAGGGGAAGAAGATAACAGTCCATGTAATGAGAAAAATGCCTCAAGACTACCTGATGATTATTGGCTGCGATCTATTGGAAAAGGTAGGAGTGAAGAAAAGAAACAGTAGAGGTTAGAGTTCAGAATCCACTTGACCCTATAACAGTCCATTGTGGACGGTACAAAAATAAGAATGCACCTGGTAAAATGAGGAAAAGTACCGAGTTGTAATAGATTATCGCAAGCTCAATGGAAATACGGTTGATGAAAAGTACCCTATCCTGAGGTTCAAGAACATTCTAGACTGGCTGGGTGGTGCTAAAACTTTTAGCACATTAGATCTAAAGGCTGGATACCATCAAATTAAAATTAACTCCAGGGATCAGCATAAGACCGCGTTTATTTTTGAACGAGGTCATTATGAATTTACCAGAATGCTGTTTGGTCTGAAAAATGATTCTGTAACATTTGAGCAGCTCATGAATGAATTCTTGAGAAGATTGGATAAAGCAGTTTTCAAGTTTATATGGAAGACTTGCTAGTGTTCAGTAGATCGGAAAAGGTCCACATGGACCATTTAAGGAGTGTGTTCCAGCGGATAAGAGAATTTGGACTCAAGCTATCCCGAGAAAAGTCTAGGAAAGTTTAAACAGTCTACCAGATGGGAGGAGATCCTATGTCAATATAATACATATATATATATAAGCCCAGTAAAGACAAGGTGGTTGCAAACTGGCTCTCCAGGGCAATAATGATCAACACAATCAAGGATAATTAGGGAGAATCATCTAGAGATGTAATACAGTTCATGAGAGAATGGACCCCGGAAGGAGAATAACAACTGGGAACACAAAAATTGGGAAACAGTGGAGAGACAACTTAGTACAAGAGCCCGTGGAAAAAAAAGGCAGTTATCTCACCCCAATTTTTTGAATTCATTAATGTAAAGTACTTATAGTTAGGTGTCAAAATTGATGAGTCTGCCAATCCAGTTCTGGGAGTTTGAAAATGACGGTGGTAACAAAAACTCAAAAAATGCAGTTATTTCATACCTCTTGGTTTGTGACTCATATGAAACTAGGTTTAGTACCGATGCAAAAGAAACCTGTCTAACAAGCTTGTGCATGTTGTGCAGACGCGTTCCAAAATTTAACTTTAAAAACTCTAAAATCCAGTTATTTCATACCTCTTCATTTTTTTCTCATATGAAACTAGGGTTTTTTTTTTCCGGCCAAGAAGCACCACGGCCACAGAGGGCCTATTGTACGCCATCCCTCCTCTGCTCAAAACAGGCCAATTGCCTTTGCAAATCTGGACACTGTATAAGGATCCACTGTTTCGCAAAGTTTGGGATCCAAGATACGATCCTTACCAAAGATGAGGAATCATGTTATTGCCACTGCATCACATTTGCAAATGATGTGGTAAGCAGTCTCTTCCTCCTTCCTGCAGAACCTGCAGATAGGGGACTCTATCAGTCTAATTTTATAGAGATGCTTGTTTAGCTGACAGTGTCCCATGTATTGACCTGTCACCCATCTTAAGATACTCCTATCCATATTAAGAAGGCAGTTACTTCTTTTCAGGCAGAATCCTTTGAGGAACATGTTTGATTGTTCCATCCCTCTGGTATTTCTCCAGAGTAACCCAGCCTTGCTCTCAGCAATATTTTTGATATGCCTCTTCGCATGGCTGAGACTAATTCCACATATGGGGTCAGGTGTGAGAGGAACATACTCAGATCCTTTCCTTGCTAGGTAGTTCGGTCGCTCATTTCCTTTAATGCCTTTATGTCCAGGCACCCATTTCACCCGCACCTTGTTGGCCAAGGAGAGAGAGTTCAGGTTAGCCTTCCACTCCTCCACCAATTTGGAGGTAACTACCTTTGTAGTACTTACAAAGAAAAAACCTGTCAGCCAAGCTGGGACTGTCCCGCGCATGGTGCAGACATGTTTCAAATGTTGGTATGTTGGTCCCATTGTTGGTATTTTGCATTAAGGTCTGCACCTAAAAGGCAATGGTGTCCAAGGAAATCAAGGAAGGAATAGAATTGTGGTGGGGAAGTGGGAATTTGGGGTGGGGAACAAGTGTTAAGAGAAAGAGAGAAGTTTGGATCGATACGGCTGTGGTTTGTAGGAAATTCTGGGCTTCTAGAAGGACTAAGTGATGTGAAAGGGATTGATGGATAATGACAGTAGTGCCACCATGTGCTGTTCCGTTGGGATGGTCCGTTCGATAAATTTGGTACTGAGGTATGTTGATTAGTCATCTGGTGGTAAGTCGAGTTCCTGTTATTAAGGCTACATCAATGTTTCTGTCCTGTAATAAGGCCGTTAACATGATTTCGAACACCATTCACATTCCAAAGGAAAATAGAAAGAGACTCAAATGGTGCCATTTAAGGGTTTCTTGGCGGAGGAATAAGATTAGATACTAGATTTGTAAGTAAGGAGATGAGTGGAGTGATAAGGGATCTAAATTCAGATCATCACAGGAAAGAGGTGAGGAGGTTTGTGAGATCAGTAGCGTTAGGAGGAAGGGGGATGCAGGGTATCTGATTTGGCTTTTGGGAAATGGATGAGGTTTGGGAAACAGAGGCATGAGAATGTTGGTGTTGGGGTTGAGGATAATGGGGTGTAGGTTGCGATAGTGGCAGGGCCTGAGTCGCCAGTTCTGTTTCTCCAGTCATTTGAGCGAAGAACACTCCTGGTTTGACAATTATTGAGGGTTTCCTGGGTGGTATGGTTGCATCTTCTTGTCTGGGACCTGCCTGTGTTCTGGATGCAAGATATTTATACGTCTCACACCCCTAGTAGTTAGCCGGGTCCCCTTCTTTATGGGATAGTGCACACACAGCAGGTGCTTGCCTATGCTTGCTGCATTCTACTGAATTGTGTTGTTGGCCACACTTGACGCACCTTGGTAAGTGATGTCAATAATGTTTAGTGTGGCCATATTCTTGACAGTTGTGGCATTGAACTATTGTTTTTTTAGGGTACGGTTTTTCAACTACTATTCTGGTGTAGTATAATCGGCTCACATTTTAATTTCTTCAACGCCTGGTGTTTGTTCAGGGTCAACGAAGAACAAGGGCAACGCTATTTTAGTTGATGTACTATTAGGATCTTTGTTTTCTTTTAGTACGTTCACAATTTGTTGAACTTTGTACCCTATGGCCGAAAGATCTTCTTTGATGGCTTCGGGTGGTGTTGATGGGTGTAATTGTCTGATAACTACTCTGAACGCCCTCTCATGGTGTTGTTGATATGTGTGAGAGTCGGCTTTTGTTTCTGCTAAGTATTAGATCATTTTTCTGTACGTATCTGTGGTATCTGGTATTAATTTTGTATCCTTCATGCGACTTTGACATATATAAGCACCTGGGTTAACAACTTTATTCATTTGTCGGCAAAGAATATGACAGTTATTAATGTTTTTGATAAATATTGGCGGTGGCTTGGGTTCTCTGGGCGTCTCTCCAAAAGGGGCCCCATCACCCAGGGTGACATATAGACTATTTTATTTTTAAAGTTGCACAGACAAAACCAATATTTTTTTTGTGTGTTTTTTAATTATTAAAATTAATTTTCATTTGTATTTTTAGAAGTTAATTTTTTTTTCTTTTATTTTTAAAGTTCATATGCTTTAGTGTTATGTTTTACAGTTTTTTATGTCTTTTATTTCAAATATAGCAGTAAAAAAATTTGACTAAATAATTTTTTTTCATCACCTTACACGGTTGGGCTAGTAAGGTTCATATTGAACCCCTACCCGCCGTAACAACAGTAAAACGAGAAATCGTCATTTCGTAAATTTATTTTGCTGATATCATAAAGAGTGTGCGCATTCTATAGCTAGCAATAGAACATATGTTATATCGTGTCCCACAATAGACTGTATTTTTCAGTGGACTTGAATAAAAACAGTAGTGAAAAACAGTGTCAGTGTAATAATAAGTGATACTGCTCACATGAGAACTAAAATATAAGTGAATAATCACTTTTTTATAATCTTTTAAGTGAACAGGGTATGCGTTCCTTAATACCAACGGCAGCCATAGACTGGTACTAGAGATAAAAGCTCTACCCTAATCAGTTGGCCACTGGCTCGCATTGAGGTGCGACTGCACTGTCCTTTACGTCCTTTATTACGTATTTTAATACGTAAACTAATATTATAATATTTTTAATCGACCCTGGGAAATACACCCAGAAACTCTCCTAAAGCTAAACAAAAACCACGAAAATCCATCAGAAATACACCACCTGTGACACCAGGTAGTTCAATTGATGATATGGACTCACAACCTGACCCTTCTAATCCAAGCACAACCGAGGAATTTCCATTTTTCATGCCAAATCAGTAGACATGTTAGCAAATTTACCAGCAGATAACATGAAAGCGAATCAGACGCCCAGAGAACCCAAGCCACCGCCAATATTTATCAAAAACATTAATAACTGTCATATCCTTTGCCGACAAATTAATAAAGTTGTTAACCCAGGTACTTATATATGTCAAAGTCACATCAAGGATACAAAATTAATACCAGATACCGCAGATACCTACAGAAAAATGATCAAATACTAAGCAGAAACAAAAGCCGACTCTCACACATATCAACAACGCCAAGAAATGTACCCTGCTCCTTTATGATCACAAGGTCACCAACATTAAGGTTTGTTATAGGTTTTTGCCATTTCTTCCGTTGTTGCAACAGGTTTAAATACTCCATTCTCCATCTTTTCTAAAAGTGTTGTGAGATTTGCTTCACTTCCTGCTTATCGCTTAGAAGACGGTCAAGTCTTCCATCATGTTGGGATAGACTTCGGAGGTCCTTTTTTCAGCATTCGCGAGATCCTTCTCGCGAGACGGAAGGCTGCATTAGGTAAAGCTTATCTTTGCCTCTTCGTATGCATGGCAACAAAGGCGGTTCATTTAGAGGTGGTATCGAAATGTTCGACTGATGCCTTCCTAGCAGCTTTAGACAGGTTCGTTGCCAGGAGAGGACGCCCCACTAATATCTACTCCGACTGTGGAGGAAACTTTGTTGGTGCTGCAAACAAGCTCCAAGAGCTTGGCCATTGGCAACGTGCTAAATTAACCCAAGAGGACATCCTACGCCACGCAAAAGAAAGGGAGATACAATGGCATTTCAACCCCCCCGGCCGCATCTCACTTTGGAGATATATGGGAAGCCGGGATAAAATCAGCTAAAAGCGTCATGGAGAAGGTAGTTAATGGTGCGCATTTAACCTTCAAAGAGCTAACCACGCTTTTTTGCAATATTGAAGCCATTCTCAACTCTCGATCTCTTACCCTCTTGACTAATGATCCCGACAGCATTGAGTGTTTAACTCCAGAACACTTCTTGATTAGGAGACGACTCCTCGCAACGCCAGAAGACGTGGTCATGGATAAGAACGTTAACCTATTAAAGCGATGGCAGGTAGTGAAGCAAATCTCATAACAGTTTTGGAAAAGATGGAGACGGAGTATTTAAACCTGTTGCAACAAGGGAAGAAATGGCAAACACCTATAACAAACCTTAATGTTGGTGACCTTGTGATCATAAAGGAGCAGGGTACATTTCTTAAGACTTGGCCTCTCCCAAGAATCATTGCCACACATCCTGGGCAAGATGGCATCGTAAGAGTGGTAACAGTGAAGACCAAAACTGGAGAATACCAGTGACCAGTCACCAAGCTCGTTCCCTTTACCCCCGTCAATGCTAATTTAAAATTTTAAACAAATTTTAGGCGGGCGGAATGTTGTTTATGACTACTATATCTCAGGAACTATTACATTCACAGATGTCCGTTAGACATCAAGTTAAAGCTTTTAAAATGCCCTAAGAAGAAAGTTATCATTAGCTTTTTCATAAGAGTACTAGTTTTCATGATATTAGCAAAATCTGTTTTAAAAAAATGTCCATTTCTCATTTTACTGTCGAAAATTGTTGCTTATGACAGCTAAGAGAAATGGACATTTTGTGAATAGATTTCGCAAATATCATGAAAACTACTACTCTTACGAAAAAACTAATAATAACTTTCTTCTTAGGACGTTTTAAAAGCTTTAATTTGATGTCTAACAGACATCTGTGCATGTAATAGTTCCTGATATATAGTCGTCATAAGCAAAACGTTTCATCAGAAAAACGAAAAATGGACATTCTGTGAATATATTTCGCAAATATCATGAAAACTATGACTCTTACGAAAAAACTAATGATAACGTTCTTTTTAGGACGTAAAATAAGCTTTAATTTAAAGCCTAACAGACATCTGTACATCTAATAATTCCTGAGATAGCCGTCATAAGCAAAACCAATAAATCGTGAAAATCAATAAAGCAGTCTTTTGTATTTAATTTAAATTACTGGAGTCCATGTGTGTCATTCCTTCTTCCTTTTTTGTTTCAAGGTTTGCTCTCAGTGATACTTGAGTTATATATAGGGATAGGATTTTTCAGTTTTCATGTTTTCACATATTTTTACCTGACCATGATATATGCGATTCCTTACTAACTAAAGATGTTTCAAGACATTTCTGGCCAAAAGAAGCCATTTTTATTTTACATATTTTTAAATATTTGGCCTTTTTTTACATATTTTGTTGTAAATCACATATTTTCTGAAATATTTGTTATTTTTAACATATTTTTAGGTATTCTGTCCTGAATCACATATTTCCTTGAATTATTTGTTCAATTTTAAATACATTTTTCGCAGGAACTACATAAAATTCAAGAGAATACAAGATACCTAAAGGTGAAATTTATCATTTATCATAAATAGTGCATAGAAATTCTATGTCTTCATCTTTGAACACAAATTAAATGCAGTGGCAATAATAAATTTTCACACAGAATTACATAGAGAATTCCTCAGAATCAATTAAAAAGAGCAAGGGTCTTATTCCTGTGGCATTTTCCTATAATTTGTTTGTTTACTCTTCAATCCATTTCTCTGTTTCTTTCTTTCCTCCTCAGATTCCACAGGTACCAATACTATGTATTTAGATTTGTGCCGAGCATTTGTCAGGGCAGACATTCCTATCTACAAAATTAGCAATCCGGACTTAAAAACCTTTCTTGAGAAATACACAAGCCGAGTAATGCCAAATGAAAGCACTATAAGAAAACATTATTTGAAGATTATGAAACGATTGCAAGATTTGTCAACCAATCTATGACTGTTCTTTGGCCTATGAGCATCATTCATGGTAAAGTTTTGTTGTTTTTGTAAGACACGGCACCTTACATGAATAAAGCTGGTAATAGCCTTAAAGTTCTTTATCCTAAGATAGTTCATTTGACTTGCCTGGCACACGCATTTCATGTCCAAATGTAGACAAGCTTGTGTCCACAGTAAAAAAAATTTTTTTTTTAACGGTTAATAGACCAATGGTTGTGTTGCAAGGAGGTGATTTGGTCAGAATCACGCTCAACCACCAGATTTTTACCCATTTAAGGGTACTCACTTATGAGGCTGGATGGACCCTGAAGGGTTTTCGAAGCCACAGGAGTGACTCATAGCTAAAGTGAAACCGAAAATAATTATTTGCCACTGCCCGATTTAACATTTGAGTTAGTTTAGTTTAAAAATAAAAATAAATTAGAGTAGGATTAGTATGAAATAATGATTAACATTTATTTTAGCTGTTCACTCTGTTTATTTATAACTTTAGATTTCCTATTTGAGAATTTGATAGGTCTCAAAAAGTTAATTCATAGTGAGTATCAAAACCTCCACTTTTTTCAATTAAGGACGCATAATTCACCATTAAAGAATATTCAATTTAGATTATATAATTAATAAACTACTTTATACCACTGCTTTATTCCGGAACTGCTAGTGATGAATTAAAGGTATGTTAATTAACCCAGTAATTAACAAGGTTGTCAACTGAATCTCATATCTCATCTCTTAAAATTCCGACTCCTGCCTAGATGGTTTTATTTCGATCAGCCATTAGCAGTGTTTTCTCTTTACAATAGTTAATTATTGTACCAAATTGATTGTTATCTTTCTGGGGGAACCTCGAATGTGTAAGCCCTGCTGCATGATTCTAAAATTGTTTAAAGAAGGTTTAATAAAAATTCACAGTATTGCTGAACGTTTCCTAAATTGGAATGAGTTATGATGTATGATATGTTAAATTTAGGGTATTAGTAAAAACTGTCTCTTTTTAAATTGTTACCTTTAAATTGTAATAATCAACAATATAGCAAAGTAAATAATAACTGTTATTATTAGATTTTTACATAGTCTTGTTCTCATTCATTCCTTAGTTAATTCTTCTTCACAAATTAAAAAGATAGATTTATGTTTCGTTGAAATATGTAGATTTATTATTTCATTATATTAAACCTTAGATCCATTAATAACATTACCCCATTGTGTAATTTTTACAGTGGCAATGGTGATGGATTTTTTAGTTCAGCATTTCAGTCACAACTCCAAGGGAATTCTCTTTATAATGCTAGTATGCCACATGGTGAGTACTTGTTATTTATAAAGTTTTTCTGATCTGTATGATATCAGTGTTATTTTATTTTTTATGGTTAAAGAGGTGGCCTATGGAGCTGTACTTACATTAAAAAATAGAAGAACTGGTGGTGGATATTTGCATTCACACTGGCATTTATATCCTGAAGGTGTTGGTGCAAGACAACAACAAGTAAGTCGATGTTATAAAATTAAAACAGATTTCATACTGTAATGTTAATTATTATTATCTTTGCCAATTTTTTTTTTCTATTATATGTTTTTCTGTGGTTCTTTAATTTTTTATTGATATGTTAGTTACAATGATTTTTATTGGTGGAAATACCTTTGACCACTCGTGTAATCCAGAAGTTAGTTTTGGGGTTGAGTCAAGAGAGAAAAACTTAGTTATTGTAACCTATTGGCTAAATCTCTTCACTTTGCATTGTTATGTTATATATATGTCATATATGTTGCTCATCATTGTGTTCCTTTTAACTATTAATTTAAAAAAAAAAAATGTTTTCTGGTAAAAAAAGTGCTCATGCTGTTCTAAAATAGCATCCAAAGATGGGGGACTAGCAATTTTAACTTAAGGTACTTCTTCGGTTACTTTCATTCAGAATTTGGCTTAATATCATCATAATTGGTTAGTATTTTATCAATGCTGGGCAGTCAGAAAATCATAAATTAAAGTGATTGGCTTGAACATTAAAAAACACCAATGAATTCAATTTTTTTTCCAACCTTTCATATGAAAGTTGATAATTCAAGTGCAGTAGTAATTAAATAGGGCCATCTATAGCTAAGGGAGTTGAGGCGCAGGTATTTGCATCCTGGGAACTGCGCCAGTTCAATTCTGTCCTGGGGTGTTGACTTTTATTTCTGTAGTAGTTTTAGGCTATCAGTTAGCAAATCTCTAAAAATATTATGATCAAATACTGCTTCCTTTGAAACCTTTCTATGACCTCGTTGTTTACTATCAATGTAGGATCAATTGTAGAATTATGTTTCCTGAAACCAATTCAATACAGAGTAAGAAATTACTTATCTTTGATATTTAGAATATACTCATTCATCCTGATCCTTTTTAATTTCGTGTTTTAAAGTTAGGGTGGTTTAATTTATTTTTATAAACATGGTCTTTGTTGTAAACACCATCTCCTTACATGATTTTTTTTCTTTAATTTGTGATAAAATTGATTTTGGGCCACTGCTTGAGAATACTTACCCCTTAACTCGAAATGTTGTACAGTTACTTCATGTTGGCTATTTGATATAGATTATATAGTTTATCTGTATTTGCTTTGATTTCTTGAATGGTAAGAAAATTATCATTTAGATTTATTTTCTCATCAACTAGGTTTTTGTATGTCCCCAGTCAATAACTCCATTAATGAGGGATTTTCATTTTTCACTTCTTTTATCTCATTTGAGAAATTAATTAATACTGGAATGTGGTTCGAATTCAAAGCTGGATTGCTTGATATAAAAGAGTAAGCCTACAATTTTGTTTTAATAAAATATCAAGAATGTCAGATTTGCAACCTGGTCTATAGAAAGTAAGTTTATAATGGTTGACCGTAGATTTAAATAATGAGAAGAAAATGGTTGTGTGTGCAGTCAGTGAAGAATACAAATAAGTAAAATCTTATTTATTAGTGCCAACATTTCGGCTAGAATTTCAAGCCTTTATCAGGGCTAAGAATAAATACAAGACAACTACCTATGAATAAAAGGATATATAGAATGATTAGAAAATAAGAAAATAATTAACATTATACATACATGAATAGTGTTGAAAGACATGAAGAGATTAAGTATTATAAGACGGTAAATGCTGTATAAGAAGAGTAATATTAAAATTAAGTAGGAGGAAAGAACAAATAATAAAATACATATGAAAATCTAGTTTGTAAATATATGCATAAAATGGTAATTATTTAAAATAAAGTAATGAAAGGAGTCGGGAATAAAATTTACATATAGGTAAGTAAATATATAAGTAAAATAACAGGATTAAACAAATAAAATATAAAGTCATATAACCCAAAAGGAATAAAGAAATATGTATGTTTTAATTTAATATTAATAATTTAGAATTAAAGTTATAGAAAAAAAATGAGAAAGAAAATATATGTAATTAATGAAATATGTATGTAAAATAGTAAAGATTATAATATAATGGTAAGAGTAAAGAAATAAAATATAAAGTTAAGTAAGACAAAAGAAGTAATTAGTAAATATGACAATAATAATATGTGATGAACATAATTAATAACGATTTGGGTAAGGGAGAAGTAATAAAAAAAAAGTAGAGAAGGAGAAGGGGTGTAAAAAGAAAGATGAGAAAAAATAAAATAAAATGAACCTGTTTGGTCAAGATCATAAAACATCTTAAAGCCAAGTGAAGTTAGTGGCGATTGCGGCCATGTTGTGCTTTAAAAAAGTATGTTGGAAAAGATGATGAGGCTACCGGAAAAGGTCAAGAATACTTACATGTTATATTATTTATATGAGTAAAATTAGGAAGTATAAAAAAAAAATATATATAAAGGGTGATGACAAATATTTTTAAAAGAGTGAAATGTTTTATTTGGCCATGCTACCCACACACACAGTGTTATCCAATCCATGATTGGACATATATACACTACAATACATTAACATTTTTCAAACAATTATCATCAATACACTAAATACAATACACTTAAATACCTTTTTTTAATATATAAGAAGATGGTCAGGGTTTTTTTTTTCAACCTTTTTTTTTCCTTAACTATAAATTATTTTAATTTTATTTTTTCTCTCTCTTCTATTTTCTTCTTATGTACATATATTAGTTTTCCTAATTTTCGTGTAAAGCCAAATAACAATTTACCTTTACATCCAATACATTATTCCACTTGTTTCTCTCCTTCATACCTCTCCTCTCCAGTGATCCGTAAAAACCTTTCAATTAATTTAGCAAATTTACAAAAATCATCAATATATAGCAACAAAACAATCATAGCAGTAGAACAGTTTACAAAAAAAAAAAAAATTAAATAATTTTAAAAAGAACTAATACATAAATTTTAAAAAACATATAAATGAATAAATAAATTAGAATACACAAATAAATTGGTTAAAACATACAAAAAAGCTCAGATATATTATCAGAACTAATTCCCATGCAGGTGATGATGTATGATACTCAGGGAGTCCAAAATAGTATTTTCCCCCAAGATCACTATGTCCCCAATGCTAACACCTAGGTCTTCCAAGAAGCTTCTTGTTCTTTTCGATATTGTTGCGCAAGACCCAGATCAGAGGCCTCTCAGAGCAAACCCTCTCTCCGTAGGTCTCGCAGAATTTTTCTTTAAGGGAAGGGATGCATTTTTCATAAATTTCCTTCTTTTCCCTTTCCACTCCACCCACCTGGGCCCTGTTTCATAATGGAACTAATAGTACAAGTAAAAAAGTACAAGTGTACAAGTTACAAAGTACAAGCTTAATACTTGTACCGGGAGAAGCGAGTTCACTTGTACTATTGAAAAAGTACAAGTAAACATAAGAGAAGGTTATGTATTCTTATCATTGGTAGATCGTGAAACCATTTAGCTGTTAA
>NW_027109334.1:248956-250327 GCF_000696795.3 Halyomorpha halys
ACCACATATCATTTAAAACAATTGTTCGTATTGCTGAAATAAGAAACCGTAAAACAACATAACGCTAGAAAAGGCAGCTCATGTCACTTATTTTCCCGGTTTAGAAGCCTAATATCGACAGTAAGGTGTAACCTTCCAATGTTTAACTTGTACTTTCGAAAGTACAACTTGTATTTTGTACTTTGTAGTTATCATTCGAAATAGTACAAAGTACAAGTAAAAGACTTGTAGTATTAACTTGTACTTTATTATGAAACAGGCCCCTGATCGAGGTCATTGTTCTCGTATCTCACAGTTGGATCCAAGACCAGAGCTACGGATTTAGGGAATGCAACTATATCCGCTTATCTCACTGATCTGTCGGTGTCAATGCAACAAACCTCGTTGAAGCAGGTGAAGTATTTTTTTCCAAGGAACCTCTTTAATTTGTTTTTGATCCTGTTATGTCGGCGCATTCTCACACACATATCTATTAGCTCTCGGGGTCTCTTTGAAATGGTGAATGCCTATATCCTGCCACCTGCACTTGGCCCATTCATCTAAGACATTCCCTCGCAGCAACTGCCGTAGATCTCTCACACTTCAGTAGCCCTGATTTACACCCAGTCTTTCAGCACATGTCGCAATTTCAGATTCGTAATTATATATAGACTGGAATAAGGCATCCGGAGCATTCGACAGTCACTGGGCAATGGACCAATGCTGCAGAGGAGCCTCCCATTGGCAGCAGATCGGACCCATTCCTCTATAATTCCTGAGTGTGTACATTGCCAAAGAGGTGTTAGTGGGGAGCTCGATGATGGCCTTAATACTTCTGCAGATATTAGTATCAATACCCTCCAAAATTGCAGGAAGTATCTTTGTAAGGGGTGCAGTCTGGCGAGGGTAAGTTGTCTACTGACTGCCGAGTAGAGAGGACGTGTGCAGAGATATTTAAAGTTTCGTAGTGTTTTTAAAGTGGTTGCAGGGATATTGTTCAGAACAGGAGTGCGCCAAAACTTTGGTTAAGAAGTTGTTTAGTGCTGTGTAAAATTTGAACAAATTCCACCAAGCAGGTTTGGCGGAATTTAGGGAAAGAGTGGGGCCACGAGGTGGTTTTCACCCCACGTGACTGAAAAAACAATCGGGATCAATTTGTGCAGTAGACGATCGCAAAGAGCACAAAAAACTGAGAAGAACGAATACCTACACGACCCCATTCGGTGCACTGTACGGTAAGATATCGATTTGTAAAGTTTAATAGTTTAATTGATTGTTGGAGTGAGGTGCCCTGGAGTGGTTGGAGTGGTGTCGCGCCGTGTACCTTGCCCTAGAGGGGAAGGTCTAGAATAAAGGTGAACTTAAGTATTTCTTCCAGGGCCCATATCATGG
>NW_027109334.1:252159-260222 GCF_000696795.3 Halyomorpha halys
TATAATAATTGTCCCAAAAAATTAAATGGTCCACCATTAATTTTGTATTTATGAAAATATCTGAATTCTCAAGGAAGAGCTTCGTTGACCCCAACTCTTCTTTGGCCATAATTATTCCCACACTTTTCTACAGATTTATAGCCAGACCAATCTCCGCCAGCAGCCTCTGGACACTATTGATGATTCTGCAAAACACCTGTCATGCCATGACCGCCTGATTGTCCGCAAACCCTGTGAGGACCACACTCTCTTGGTCACTTCTTAAGTTTTATCCAAATTTGCTTGAAAAAGCCTGATCACAGATCTCACAGTATAAATGATCAATTGAACAACAAAGGCAACAAGAGCTCGCCCTGAGGAACCCTTGCCAATACAAAATCTGGCTAGTCGTGTGGGTTCCTATATTTATTCTTACCTTATTGGTTTTGAGGAAAGCTGCGATAAAATTGGTGTGGTCAAGTGATATCTCTCTTTCCTCGCAAGCTTATTATATGTCCATGACCAACGTTATCAAAAGCGCCAACAACATCAAGAAAAACCATCATACAATCCTTCTTCTTATTTGTACCATCTTTTAGGATTGTGTCGATGATTCTGATGCTTACATGTGTTCTTGGTAGATCTTTGATGAAGCCCCTTTGATTTTTGCTGAAGGTGATCTGTTTTCTTAATTCATGATCCAACCTTAATTGAGAACCTTTTCAGTAATTCGGCACACAATGAAAGATGTAGTTATTGGTCTCCAAAAAGAAATATTTTTCGAATCCCTTTTTCCTTTATAGACAAAGATTGTGTCCTTGGAGGAGAATGGAGGCGAGGGAATGGAGAGAGGAAGACACGAGACATCTGAAGGGGTTATCAGCAGAGAGGCGACTGCACACTGCTGAATTATAATGTGAGAGAAAAAAGCGGCAGTCTGCCTATAATAAAGATAGAAGTGAGGTGCCTGGTGGACACAAGCAGTTCCTACACCATCATGTGCCGAGAAGCATTGCAAAAGCTCTGTGATGGAGAGAGGACACACAAGATTCAGAAATGCCAATGTAAATTGATCACTCTGGGTGGCCCTTGTGAAGTAAAGGGGAGGTGGTGATAGCGTTGACACAGTGGGGATTTAGTAGGGAAAATTTGCAGATACATATTATAGGAAAAATGCCTAGGGAATACAAAGTAATTGTGGAATGTGACCTACTAGGAAAGGTGGCAGCTTGGGTTAGAAATAGCAGGGGAAAATGGAAGGTTAATTTGGGAGGAAAAATCTACAAATGTCATTTTCAGTGGAAGAACCTGGGACACTACGAATTTACAAGAGTACCGTTTGGACTGAAAAATGCTCCCATAACCTTTCAGCACCTGATGGACGAGTTTTTGAAGCAATCGACGAATCTGTATGTCAGATTTATATGGACGATCTCCTAGTGATCATTAAGAGTAAAGAAGAGCACTTTGCAGCATTTACACAGTGTATTCCAAAGAATTAGGAAATTCGGGCTGAAGTTATCTGGAGAGAAATCATCGCTTGGGCAGGAACAAATTAATTTTTTGGGCCACACAATTTCCAGGGAAGGATTAAAGCTTACGCGGATAAAGTTGCAGCTATACGGAAGATGGCAGTTCCTAGGGATGTGAAGGGAGTTCTGAGGCTGTTGGGAACTTTAAATTATTACAGAAGATTTTGCCAGAAATGGCTGAGTACCTCATCCCACTCAACAATCTTCTCAAAAGAGGCAGAAAGGTGATCATCACACCGATGGTCGAAGACAATATTAGGCAGTGCATGGAGAAGCTGCAACAAATGCCAATGCTTGCATTCCTGGACTTCACTCGCCAATTCAATATCACTACGGACACCAGTGAATACGCGCTGGGAGTGGTGTTGCAATAGGGTGAAGGAGGAGATCGCCCAGTTGCATACGCCAGTAGGTGCCTGACAGAGATGGAGACCAGATACAGTGTGCTGGAACGAGAGCTCTTGGGAATAGTGTGGGCTGTTGACCACTTTAGGCCCTGAGTGTCCATAGGCCCCTGCAATGGGTGGGAAAGTTGAAGGGGTCTTTGGCCAGGATTATGGGACAGTACAATATGGAAATCACATATAAACCTGGAAAAGAAAATGTGGTAGCTGATTGGTTATCTTGAGCAATAACAGTAAATGCAGTAGAAGAAGAGGCCGGGGAACCGTCCAGGCAATTCCTGTGGGAGTGGACACCGGGACAGGAGGAAGAACAGAATGTGGCAGAGGAAGACAATAGGGAAGAATCTTCGTCTAACAAGAGCTCAGAGGAAGGAAGACCAATAGATATGGAGGAACTTGAGGACATCATTAACGACAAGAGGCGGCAGATTATATGGAAGACAAGAACCACTGGATTAGTCAAAGTTGAGTGTAACAAGTATGAGAGGAGCAATATCACGACGATTTGGTCACAGCCAGGCGTAAAAAACGACCAGATCTGTAAAATGTTGAATAATGCTTCCAAGCCTGTAGAAAAGTGTCACCTGTACGTGGGAAATGAAACCGTTTGGGAGAAGATCAAGCGGCTATGGCATGATGAACACATATGAATGGATAGGACATTCGCCCGATGCTAGATGTTGGTGGAAACCCTTCAGAAGAATGAACGCCAGAGAGAGGTGACTGTAGCATATCATCAGGGTATAACAAATCACCGAGGAATCTCGGAGACCCTGCAAGCATTGAAAAGAAGGTACTTTTGGTGGGGGATGAAGAAGACATTCAGTGAAGTTGTAGGAAACTGTGAATTTTGTCTACTCACAAAGCATGACAGACATCCACCAAAAGGCAGACAAGAGGAGATACCTATCACAGATGCACCACTCAACAATCTACAGGTCGACACTTTCACATGGAGAGGATTTAAATGGATCACCATAATTTACCTCTTCAGTAAGGCGGCAATGGCGCACCAGCTGCAGGAAAAGTCGTCGTAAGCAGTGCTGGCAGCTCTCCGAATGTGGTTTCAATTTTACGGAGTTCCGGAGCTCATCTCATCAGATTCAGGAAGAGAATTTGACAATGCCATTTTTCGATCAGAAATGAAGGACCTTGATCTAATATGGCATCTCAAAACACCAGGGCACCCAGAGTAGAGGAGGCATAGAGCGGCTTCACGGCACGTTGAGTGACCATCTTCGACTATATCAAGCTGACCAGAGACTGGAACTGGACGTGACAATGCCGAGGGCATCATTTCGGATATTCAGTTACGGGGTTTTCACCATTTGAGATTCTCTTTAGGTTTCGCAGACACTGACAGGACTATAAGAGCACGGCAGCAGACGGAAGGGAAATACACAACAACCATGTTGCTCGAAGAAAGTTATGGGAAAAGGCCCGGGAAAGAATGGAAAAGGAAAAATCCAGGAGGGTAACTCGGGAGAATTTTAAGGTCACAGATAGGATGGGAGCAATGAAAATTAGGAGGATTGTATATAGAAAGTTGGGGTCTAACAGGGGTAAAGAGATACAGTGATACGAGGGTCCATTCAGGGTGATAATTAAAAGGGAACACAATATTGTAACAATAGAAAGTATTAGAGAACCCAAAAAGAGGAGAACTGTCCATATTGAAGAACTAAAACTTCTGGCAATGACAATATAAAAACTGAAGTGTTCCCATACTTGATCAGATTACAGAAAATTTAGTTTTTTATTCTATTTATTGTTTTGTTTTTTTGTGTTTTAAGGTTGTTATTGATTTTTGTAAATATTGTATGTTTTATTCTATGTTTTGATTTTTGTAAATATTTTCTTTTTCATTCTAGCTTGTTCATTTACTGAATGAAATGTTTTAAAAATTTTATTCTTAGGTTTAAATTATGTATTTAGCATGTATTTAAGGGAGCTTGTGAGTTTTTACAATGATATGTATAAAGGAATTTTTTTTATTGTAAATAGTTTTTGTTTTCAATGTTATTATATTGTATAGTATTAGTTTACGAGGATTGTTCGTAAACTGGTGGGGGGGAGTTACAGTCTGAGTCAGCTGTTACTTCGATGTCAGCTGACTGAGATGATCAGTTGATCGAATGTATATAAAGAGATGTATTGAACCCAATAAAGCCAGTATAGTACAGCAGTTCAAGCATGTTAGATCTTATTCCTTCTTCTCTTTTTTGACATTTTGCTTTCGCCAATACTTAACTTATACATATACATTTATATTTTTTTTAGGTTACTACATATACACACAAAGATGAAAACAACAGATGGATCATTAAACCGTATGAAGATGAGTTGGATGTTGATACTATAGAATTAGTTCATCATGGTGATTTAGTCCGTTTAGAGCATGTTCCTACTGGGAGAAATTTACATTCACATAAAGAACCAGCACCAATAACTAAAAAACATCTCCAAGTCACTGGCTATGGAGAAGTTAGTAATTTTTTTAATGTGTTAATTAGTGTGTTTTTAATATAAATCTTTATTATCATTATTTTCCAAATTATTATTATTTTTTTTAAATTATATAATTGCTAATATACTTTGAAAGTTTCTCAATGAGATGATATTATCATCCTAACCGTACATATTTTTTCCTGTAATTATTTTATATCTTTTCATTTTTTTTATAACTGACAAGGGGAGGTTACAGAGGTGGGATTAAAGATTTAAATATATATATTTTTTGGTGATACTAGGTCAAAAATATTATATCATTAATATTACTCATCATTATATACACCCTGTTTATACTTCAAGAAGAAGTTTGAGACAATTTTTGCCGTAGTTATGCTCTCTCTTATTAAATAAGGAAGTACTCAGGTACTTCAAGTAAAAAAAAACATCGTATCTGACCAATCCAATATCTACTTTTTGTGTTGTTTACATGTAATGATTACTTTTTACAATAAGGGTGATATTTATGACTGCGTTTTAAAATAAAATATATTTTATTAATAAATAATTATTTCCATACTATGTTTGCTATCATTGGATGACTGACCATGCAATTATACCATGCAAATTATGCACTCAAGCCAGCTAGTATTAATTGGTGTTTTTCTTTAAAAATTTGTTTGTTTCTTTTTTATTAGAATGGAACTGGAGATCCCAATGACATCTGGAAAATACAAATAGTTAATGGAAAAGATGGTGATATTGTGACTACTGTAACAGCCCAATTGAAATTAGTTCATTATTTAAAACACTGTGTTTTAACAACCACAGGAAAACAACTTCCAACTTGGTAAGTTTTATTGAAGTTAATTTTTTTTGTAATATCCTTTTACATCTGAAAAATGAATCTACAAATCTTCAACTATTGTATATTATCTGTTATTTTTTCAATAGGGCATATGAGCAACAAGAGGTGACATGCAACCCAAATGTAAGAGATCCTTATGCTATTTGGAATGTTGAAGACAACATTTTTTCTAGATGTAAGAGAAATTCCTTTTAAGTATTGGCTTAATTCATTGAATATTGCTTTGTTTACCTTTTATTAATATTTTGATAATAATTATTCATATTAAAAAGGTCTCAGTTTTATTTCATTAGAATGAATATTATCTGTCTCCTGCATTCAGAACATATTATTTAAATAATAGGCATTAGTTTCTACGAGTACTTTATAATTGGGATATAGACCTCATGGGATTCAAAAAAATTTGTGGATAGGTAAAATAATGAAAGATACCTTCTTCAGGTTTAGGATTATCTCCAATATATCAAGTCTGGCTCCAGCCGTCAACTAGTGAAAATCACCATATTGTCAACTTTGTTTACTAAGCTAATTGTATCTTTGTTTAGTCGACATTTATTAATGTCGTTTGCAACATAGTGATAGTGAGTATTTGGTGCGGTTTAACACATTGTAAAACTCTCTATTAGGTTCAGTACCAGAGTTAAGGTAAGGTAAGAAGGTATTAGTAAGATCTTTGATAATATCGCTATATATCCCCATCACCTGTGCCCCCATTACCTATCCCCTCTACTATAACCATTATTTCGGCTGCTCTCATCATATCATTATGTACTTTATGCAAATCAACGGTCACTAGAGAAGATAAGACAGCCCTCGTCTGCTCAAACTGTAAGAGCATAACACATAGGAAATGCTGTAACATCACAGAAAATTATGTAGTCCTAATTAAGAAAAAACAATGATGCTGCTGCAATTATGAACTCCAGTGAAGCAAGTAACTGTGTATTATAGCAGCGATGCAGGTAGCAATATGTCAGAAAATATCGCAGCTATACTGGCCGAGCTCAGCAAAATAACGGATGATATAAAGGACTTAAAAAGTTCAGTTGATAAACAGGCCGGCATATCCTTCGAAAATGCTGAGAGGCTTAAATAAATGGAGGTAAGATCATCAAAAACAGGACAAGATAATTGAGAAACTGTTAATAGAAAACAATAATTTAAAACTCAAATAAAAAACATGGAAATTGGGCTCACTCACTCAGAACAGGGCCAGTTCTCATATCCCCTCGAGATGAGGGGAATTACAGAGAAAGCCAGTGAAACACTAGAGACAATAGTATTATCCGTCGGGGCAGCCCTCGGAATTATGTTAGCTACCCCAGACATAGATATGGTCGAAAGAAAAAGACCTAGAGGAGACTCCTGACCACCCTTGATAGTTGTTCATTTTGCCACCAAACAGTCTGAGGCGAAGTGCTACGATCAAAAAAAGTTGATAGATATTTCATCATGAGGCACCTAGGCTGGGAGAGCAACGAGCAGATATACATCAGCGAGGAGATGATTCCTGCAAACTGACATCTTTACTGCCTGGTGAGGCAGAAGAGGGCCGCCAAAAATGTAACATAATTTGTTCAGTACATCACCATAATCAAAAGTTCGGCAGCAGTGGGGTAGTGCGTTAGACTAACGCATGCCACTGCCACCAATAATTATCTTTATTATTTATTGCGGCCTAGGTGATGTCTTTTAGATGGGCTACACCTTATCCACTGCTTCTTCACCTACATTTTCTTGTCTTGGTGGCTTGCCGATTCCGGGTGGTTGAGCCCTTCCTAACGTAAAGTGCGTCGGGCCGACCATCTCCTTCCACCCCTAGATGAATTCCTTGAAAAAAGGATAATTCTCCTCCTCCATCAGACGAGGGAAGTCCGACTTGGCGAGAGCGAATATTCCAGTTTTACTTAACAACCTGACACGGTGTCCTTCCATGGCGGTGCAATGCAACACTATATGCTCCGCAGTTTCTGGGACTCCACACGTATGGCACCGGGGGTCTATGTTCTTCCCAAAACTTTGCACCTTTCCCCAGAACTCACCATGTCCTGTTAGGATCTGCGAGACCCAATAATCTGGGAGCACCCACCCTGCTCTTAGTCTTGAATGGGCGATAGGGAAGAACTTCTTTAGAGTAGTGCCCTTCTGGCTCGCCTGCCACTTTCCATTCTTCAATGGAATACTCCCACAGCATCTTCTTCCATTGGTTCGAGGTATCCCCAATCCTCTCTCGAAGTCCCTCCGGTAGTGCTACTAACCCCTGCCTGCCTCTTTACTTCATACTTGACGAGGAGCATTGAGGATTTTACGAAGGATTTTGGATTGTAAGGTTTGTATACGTGAGGAATTCGAAGGCTTAGTGGAGGCCCAAAGCTCAACTCCGTGTGTCGAGATTGGCCTTATTACAGTCATGTAGATCAGTCTTTTGTAATGAATTGGAAGTTTAGACCGTTTGTCTAGAAAGTGCTGTAATAGTCGGAATCCATGTTCAATCAGCAAGAATCAAGTGAACAATCGTTAGTTAATCTAAGTTGTTTTTCGAGACCCTAACTGTTCTTTCCAGCAAGTAGTCAATATGTTTATTTTTGTTTTGCATTTTATATATATTTATTGGAATCCTCAAACAAGACTGAAAAGACAGGAAACTGCACGCAGATTCCGACTATTACAGCACTTACTAGACAAACGGTCTAAACTTTCAACTCATTACAAAAGACTGATCTACATGACAATAATAAGCCCCATCTGGACATCGGAGGTGAGCTTTGGGGCTCCACTAAACCTTCGAATTCCTCTCGTATCCAATCTTTACAATCCAAAATCCTTCGTAAA
>NW_027109334.1:260633-264327 GCF_000696795.3 Halyomorpha halys
ATTAACATGAATTTTAATGTTGTAGATTCGATTTTTTGGTTATAGTCCGATTCTTGTATTTTTATATAGCGATAATTTCTTCTAGTTTTCGTTTGAAAATTATTTTCCTGGTGTTGTATATATATATAATGTAGTGGACACCTAGCCCCTGTACCTATACACTACTCCCTCACCTCAATGGCTCTCAGAAATAACCCGGTTGCCGCCGACGGCACTCGAACCTCGCCCAACAACAAGTGTGCCAATGAGGCCTCATGCGACACTGTTCAATAGGTCTTCGTGACCCTTAGCAGAGCCAACCTGTGTATGGTGGATTCTGGCTTCACGCAGGGGTTGCATATTTCAGAATACCCAGGACCACGTCTTTATAAATGGCCATCATACCTGATTCCCCAGAACGCACCCCCTATTCTGCTAAATCCATTGAGTGATACATTCACCCTATCCCTTAAATATATCAGGTGAGAAGTGGTGTCAAATCGTCTTCTTATCCTTACCCCGAAGTTCGTCACTTCCTCACCCAGTCTAATCCTCTGTCCTTGGATGTCCAAGGAAATAGGATGAGCCCTATCAGTGGAGCCTCTTATAAGTATGGCCTGAGTCTTAGCTGCGCCATACTCAATTCCCTCCTCTCACACCATTCTCCTACAAGACCGTCACACCTTTCTGCTTCCATCTTTAATCTTGCTCTGCTGTTCTCGGCCACGATGACTGCCAGGTCGTCAACATAGGCCGTGGCAAGGAACCCTCTGTTCTCTAGCTCCTCCAGCATCTTGTCAAACACTAGTTTCCACAGGGAACCTAAGACCGAACCTGTGGGCATCCTCTTTCAATTTTTTCCTCCACTTCATAGTCGTTACCGCTAATCCTAACACTCCTATTACTAAGATAACCACCTACGAGGGAGTATAAGTTACTGGGGATGTTGAGCTCTTGCAATCGCTGAAGTACGCATGGCCACCAAACACTATCGAAGGCGGAGGGTATATTGAACATTATCAGTAAGACATATTTCTCCGCCCTCCCTTCTATGTCCCCACGCACTCTCAGCAACTCATCCATTGTTCCCCTGCCAAGGGTCGAGCCAAATTGCCGTGGGTGGCTTGCTGCCATTAGGATTAGTCTATGGCTGTTCACGATCTTGTGTTCCACAACTTTACTGGCTACTGGGAAGAGGCATATGTGTGCATTATATGTTTCCTTATTCATGCCACCACCCTTTAGAGCAGTCTCAAGTCTGCAACCCTCCACTTGCTAAGGAAGTACCCCCTATCTAAACACTCGTTGAATATCCCCAACATGTCATCCTCAATATAAGGGACACTATTCTTGAGGATTGCAGCATCTATACCATCGAGTCCTGGAGCCTTTCCAATCCTCTGTCGGTCCACGGCAAGACGAAGGTCCCATATATTCCATGGTGGACATAGGTCGGTATACTGTTGTGCGTCTCACTATGGTCTTCTGGGCTATCCTGGGAGGGATTGTTTCTAGGGTATGTATAATCTATATACATTTCGCAGCTTCCTCCAGAGTGGTTGCCTAGGCACCCCCTACTCTGATAGCCACTCATCTCAGGACCTCTTCTTCTGGTGCCGCACTACGTTTCGATATACCCTATACCTATGTTTAGCTTCCTCTTGGAGTGCAGGTCTCCTCTCATATCTGCACTCATGGTACCTATGCCTGGCCCTGTAGTATTCTCTCTTGAGTTGAGTCAGGGCTAGCGTCCACCATGGGACCGAACGTTCTCTTGCCCTTCGGCGTTGGAGGGCAATACTAGCCGCTTCAGTAATGGTGCCCGTTAGCATTGCCACCCTGTGGTCAATTTCTGTTTCCTCATCTATCGGTACCATCTCCTCCCATTCTTGATCAGCCAGTATTCCCTCCAGTTCTCTGGGAAGCTTGTATCTGACTGTAGAGTCCAGTCCACAATACGCTTCGTTATGGGAGCCATGGTAAGTGTCACGTCTATCCAACTCTGGCCCCTTGCTCCAACAAATGTGCGACCAGAGGGCTTGTTCATAACTATGAGTTGACACCTCGCCACGCTCTCCTCTAGCAATCTACCCCTGGCATCTGTGTAGACCGAACCCCAGGCCGTGCTCCACGAATTGGTTTCGGAACAGACTATCACACTTTTATACTTAAGTGCGACAGCCTCCACAGCAGCTATATTATCTTTGATATTAACATTTAAATTGGTCTGTCGAGGCGGGATATATGCTGAAACCAGGGCGAATGCTACTCTGCCCCATCTTATATAGCATGCTGGCCTGGCTGGTCTGCTGTGGTGAATTTCTTCTGTTCCATTATGTCGAGAGCGGGATTTACTACTACTATCGCTGCTCTAGGCCTCCTCTCACCAATGCCTAGCACGACCACCCTCGATGTTGTACCAAATCCTGTGACCACATTCTTGTGACAGTATGGCTCCTGATTCCAAGATGTCAACACGCCGGGTGAGAGATCTCAATTCGTCCGCGACCACCCGTCTTTGGCCCATGTTGACCTGCAGGATCTGCAGCCTATCCATACCAGGTCTTCTTTGCCTGCTTGACCATCATCTCCAAATATAGTCAGCACTCCCTGCTACTCGTGCAGTATTGGAGGTCTTTCCTCGCTCTGCCACTCGCCTCGCAATTTCTGAAACGCGAGGGTTCACTCATCAGTTCATGAGGGTTCACAATTGAAAAAAAAACGGCTTCTTTTCAGGACATGCCTTAACTTTAGGCCCAGTCCCTGGGCACCACATGCACGCCACCTCCTTTATACAGGCTTTGGCAGGGTGTCCGTATTCTTGGCACCAAAGGCAGAGCAAGGGGTCCAGATAATCTCTGATGGTCAGGCTCAACCATCCTTCGCTGATGTCCCTCGCGGACAGGATCATCAGGGCGAGTCTCAGCTTGGTGCACCTCAAGCACCCATGTAGTTGTGAGCCCGCCCCTCGCAGGAGTGGAGAAGCAGGGTCTAAGCCACTCCCTCCTGTCTTCATCCTCCTTTGGAGCTTCTATAGGGATTTTGTCCCAAAGATATTTCTCCAGGATACTCCCGTCCCAAAAATTGGGGACTCCTTTTACTTCCAGGCGAGGCCTGCGTGCCACAGTAAGGCTCACCTGTAATCCTTTTTCCCTCAACTTATCCCAGGTGAGGAGCTTTTGTGCCTGGTCAGCGCCTTCTGTCCTGACCAGAACACTGCCCTTTTGAGAAACTTTTATCAATTTTATGTTCCCAATGCTCTTCAATCCTTCTTGGGACGAGAGTTCCTTGTATATATCTTTTGCAGTCCACCCCGCTGTGCTTCCCTTGAGTGTGACATATGTTGCCGTCTCCTTTGGTTTAAGCGGAATTTTAGTGTCGGTGTAACCCATTCCCTTTTTTAGTAAGTAAGGTAGATAGTACATCTCATCTATGTAAAAGTTTTTGTTTTTTTTTGTTTACAAAAGTTTTATCGTTAGTGTTTCTATAGTTATTGTTTAAATAGTTCATGTGTTAATTTTAGTTTATGAAAAGTGTACTTTTTAGTTTTCATTTTTTGTGTATAGGTTAGTTTTTCTTTAGTTTTTTTTGTGTTTTGTTGCAGTTATCTTAGGCATTAGGCATGTTCATAAACTGGTAGGGGGCAGTTATGGTTAGACAAGGCCTGTATATAACTCTAATCCTAACTCCCCATGTAAATAAACCCCAATAATGT
>NW_027109334.1:264377-265003 GCF_000696795.3 Halyomorpha halys
AGTTATGGTTAGACAAGGCCTGTATATAACTCTAATCCTAACTCCCCATGTAAATAAACCCCAATAATGTGTATAAGGAGCATCACAGAGATAATAAAGCAGTATCTTCATTTAAAATTTTTTGAGGTTAATGACTTCCATTTTTGAATGAAATATTTATTAATTATTCATGACTTTGTACAACGTTTTGGGACCATTGCCCCATATTCATGCACTTTAAAACCTATAACAATAATAAAACTAACATAACACCAATCTTCATCCTTATATATTTTAATTTATACAATAATATTCACCTCATGATTTCATATGGGAAATCATGTCAACCATTTGTGCATCTTCACTTCTCTCTACCACAGCCATCACTCTACATTTCTTACTACCTCTTTGGACCTTATCTCATGTCCAGTGTGCTGTTTGGTTACTTCCCTGTTTTTTATAAGTCCTGTTTTGTATTTAATATTAACTTAGTGATTTTTTATTTTTTACATAAACCTGTTTATTACATATGTACATAAACTGGTAGGGGGGAGTTATGGTTAGACAAGGCCTGTATATAACTCTAATCCTAACTCCCCATGTAAATAAACCCCAATAATGTGTATAAGGAGCATCACAGAGATAAT
>NW_027109334.1:266694-268395 GCF_000696795.3 Halyomorpha halys
TATTTATAATTTTGTTTTATCAAATGAGGTTTTATCTTTTCGTTTTATTGTATCTTAAAATTTATATTTTATTTATTACATTTCTTTAGATATTTTGATATGATTCTCCATCATTAATTTAGCTATTATCTCATTGAATACTAAAAGGAAATTAGTAAATGTATCCTCTCCCCTAATGATAAATCAAATACCTTTTTTATCACATCCTCGATCTACCTTCTTTATTCCATTTAGAAATTTGATCCAGTAATAATTGCTTCATATCCTTTCCTTACCTACACATGACTAGTAACTTAATATCCTGTCATGTTAACTCCCAATCCCTTCCCACGCTCTGTAACAAAGTCCTAGACTATTTCCTTCAATATTTTTACCATACTACTGCCGTATGTTAAACTAGGCTTAAACCCAATATATCAACTTCCCCTATCTCCATCCCCAATTCCACTCTCCTTTTTGTCATGACTGAATACATCGAACTGATGGTTGTGTTGCCCTATATGTTCATGATAGTGGGAGGGCCAAAATCCTTTTTAAGTCCCTTCTCTTGACATCCCATTTGGAATATATTTTTACTCAAGTTTCTTCAAGATCCTTTTCCCTCTATATCCCTCCTTGTTATTTACCACCCACCTCTAGTCCATTTTGATGATATATTTGAATCCTCCTTCCTTTCATGTATTCCTCTCTTTAAAAATGTAATAATCGCAGATGATCTCAACACCAACCCTCTAACAGATTCTTCCAATACCTCATGGACCTAATTTTTTCCCTAGACCTGTTTATTGTTCCCTATCAATCCTCACATCATACCCAGTCCACTGATACTTGGCTTGATTTGTTTATCATTGATTCTCCACAGAACCTTTTGTCCTCCTTCCAAATTCCTAATTTCTATGTCTTTTCTTTCATCCCACAACCTTATCAAATTTTCCTAAAATATTCCTACTCCCATTCAAATTCTAAAGAAAATTAGTTGGCAAAACCTTGATTCTTTAACCATAGAAAACATCAGGTTCTATCTTGATGCACTTTCACTTTTATCCATTGGCGACATGGTTGAATGCCTTTCTTCAAATCTCCTTACATTTCTTAATCAACGCGTTCTCAGCTCCATGGATCAATTCAGAAATAAGAGAGCTAATGAGAAGAAGAGAGGCTGCAAAAAAACTTTTAAGAAGCATGAGAATTTTGAGGAACGCAATTTTTTGAAATCTCTCACGAGAACAAAAATTTAATTTTCTGAGAATAATAGTAATAAAGAAATTATCAAAATATGACAATTTAAATAAGATGAATTTAGTGGAAAATTTAACAAATATGGAAATCCCAAATAGTATTGTAGATATTCTCAGTCTAGATGACAACGTTTATATATTTTCAAGAAATATAAGAAAGGACATAATCATATTGATAACGGATGTAGAAATAATTCTTAGAAACATGTGAAAATCATTTAAATAGTCTGAGAAACAATATAATTAGAAAGATTGGTAACTTTATTGATAAAAATAAGAGGAATAATAATAATAAAGAAAATAGATTATTGGAGAAATGGAAAATTGATCTAGAATCTCTATTGCAGTTTAAAAAGAAGAATCGAAATTTATGGATTATAAAATTCAATAAAACAAAAAGGGTAGCAATAATAAAAAAGAAAAACTACAGTAAATTTGCTGTAGGTGACATACTGACATGATA
>NW_027109334.1:273265-278200 GCF_000696795.3 Halyomorpha halys
TAGGGGTTGAATTAAATATAGCGCATCCCTTTTCAGTCAGTTCCCATCAGTAACCGATAGAGATACATAATACAAATAAATATAAATACATAATATAAATATATAATATAAATAAATAATATAAATACAGATACATATATTACATTAATATATGAATAAATTTCAATATAATACCTGTACGAGGAACCCCTCATCGGGCTTAGAAACCCCGAAGCCCCGTACACGGCAATCCTTATTTACGAATATTCCTCTGAAAGTAGTATATAATATTATAGAAGAGAAATGGGAAGAAATAAAACACAATACTATAATAAAGAACAAAAAAATAATTTTGGAAGTAATAAAGCTATGTTGTGAAAATGGAATGTTTAAATATGATGGTGAAGTCTTTCGCCAAAATGCTGGCCTTCCGATGGGGTGAAATTTGTCTGTATGCCTTTCTGGTTTAGTAATAAATGATTTAATACAAAAAGCAATTGAAAAATCAGGTATAAAATTAAAAAAAAAAATTAAATATGTTGATGACTTTTTCTGCATTATTAGAGAGACAGATATAAATAAAATGCTTAAATATTTAAATTGTTACCATGAAAGATTAAAATTTACGATGAAAATATAAAAAGAGGGCAATTTAAGATTCCTGGATATGTTGATAATGAGGCAAGGAGATACATTATTAACAGAATGGACAAAAAAAGAAACATCCAGTAATATAATTGTTAATTATTTATTCTGTCATCCTATTCATATGAAATACAAGGTTATTAATAAATTTTTTAATAAAGCAGTAAGAATAACGGATGAAATTAGATTGGTAAAAATAAAAGAAAAGTTATTTAGTATGTTTCGGGAAAACTTTTATCCTAAAGGGATAATAAAGAAAATATGGGAATTAAATATCAAAAAATTCAAAATAACAGAAATTGACAAAAATAAAAATAATGAAGTGAAGATAGTTGACCGTAGATACATAAGAGGAGAAGATGGTCAGGGGTGTGGTCAGCAGAAAAAAACACAAATAAACAAACAAATTATTAATTTTTGCCAACATTTCGTCCTGATTTTCAGGTCCTTATCAGGGCTATAAAAACAAAAAGACAATAGCCATCATTCAGAGAGAAAAAAAAAAAAAAATAATAGACTAAAAATTTGGAAATATATATAATAATGGAATGAAAATATAAATTATTTGATTAATAACTATGGACAAAGACAGTAGTAGATTGATAACATTATTATTTATATACATATAAATGTGAGTAATAAATTAATGATACCGTGGATAAGAATGTTATATTGATGAGTAACATTAAAAACCTTTTAGTTATATAGATGAGTATAAAGAATTAGTTAAATTAATAAAGGAGCGTATGAAAAAATAATATTGTTAGAGGAAAGAACAAGGGATAAGAAGAAATATATGGAAAATAGTGAATGAATAAAGTAAGAAATACAAGAGTAAGGTTATAGGAATAGAATTAAGGCTACACTGTTTTAAATTGCAGGAAATGCTACTAGAGTGCAGATCGGCAAAAGGCGTTAGATAAACAGAAATCTAATGATCAAAAGATTTTAGAGATAGAGAAGATAAAATAATTAATGTGAGAGTAAAAAAAAAAGGGGGGGGGGTAAAAAGTAAAATAATAAAAGCCCAAAAAGTAATTAAATGTATCAATATATAAAGGGTATGTAAAAACGGATATTTTAAGGGGGAGTATGTAAAAACAATGTTATAAAAAAGAAGAAAAAATATGGAGAATAGGAAATGAAGAAAAATAAGATATAAGAGAAAAATAACTTACAGTTATAGGCAGAAATTCCTGCTAAACTGTTTGAAATTGTTGGAAGTCCTTAGAGTGTAGGTCGACAAAGGCATTAGATAAACAGAAATTTAATGGTCAAAAAACGAGCATTGAGATAAAATAGTTAATAAGAGATTAAAACATATAAAAACAGTTAAATGTAAAATTATGAGAGCCAAAAGTTATTAAAATGTATAAATATGTAGTGGGTGTGTAAAAACGGATAATTAAAAAGTAAGCTGGTGTTTTAATAAATTAATAATTTGGGAATAGGCTAGGGACAGGTTTTGTTTGTTAGTTTTGTGATTAACTGTGGAAGACTCTAATTGTATAAAAATACTTTCGTATAGCAGTTGTTTATCATGGTTTGGAATGGTGGCTAAAATGGAAGAATTATCAAAATCAAAAGAGTGGTTGAATGATAAGCTATGTTCAGATAGTTTAGAAGCAGTGAAGTTACGGGAAGATATACGGAATACTTGTGTAGGGTTATGCGGTCTTCGAGTAAATTTTTAGTTTCGCCCATGTAAGATGGGTTACAATTAGGAGTAGAACAAGGGATATGGTACACAACGTGAGAACGGTATTGAGGAGGAATGGGATCTTCAAGATGTGAGTAAATAAAAGAAGCTTTGAATGAGAGGCGGAGGTTGGGGATAGAAGAACGGAATTGTTTATGGATGTTATCTGAAAGAAAAGGGATGTAAGGTAATGATCTGTATAAGAGGATGGAAAGAGATAGTGGTGAATTAGGTGTAGAGGGGGTACGATTTTTATAATTGTAAATGAGTTAGTCAATGATTTTGTGAAGAAAGTTGTTGTTTAAGAGGATTTGTTTAATACGGAGGTAGTTGGAATCATGGAACTGGGAATCTGAGAGAGAAAAGCAATGATGGATAAGATTTTTAGCTACATTAAAAATTTGATGTTGGGAATGATAATTTAAAAGTCTTCCTGAATAAGTCACTCACCTCTTGGGCACCCACAAGGACCTTTATCTTCCTTAATTTTTCCCTACATTCATCTCTATTGAGGCAGTCTCGACTTGAGATTCCTAATTTCCCTGTTTCTTTCTTCATCTGTTTATTTATCCCCCACTCCTTTATTATTATTATAATTAATACATTTTTTTCTAACTTCTTCTCAGTTTTTAAAATGTTATTATTTTATAAGTATATTTCTTTAAATAAATTTCTTATAAAGATATAATCAGTATAAGAAATTTAATGATTATATCAATAATCACAGTTAGAATTTAAATGACAGCATGAATTTCTTATTTTATTGAAACACGTTATCTCATTATTCTTTTCATAAAAAAGAGAATTATAATTATATATTTTATAGAAAATGATGGTATTAATTTAGCTACAAAAATCAATTGTATTTGTATCGGTACTTTATTATTAAAATATTATTTCATAAATCTAAAGTAAATTTTATTTATTTATTTTAGTAAAAATGTATTTTTATTTTCAGTTATCATTTCTTGAAATTGAATTCATGCCCATGTTTTATTGTTTCTTAACAGTTAGAAAATTGTCTGATTTAAAAAAATCAGTTCGTCCAATAATGAGATAAAAATAGAAAAATTGTCACTTATTTTCTTTTAAGTTTACCTCTAAATAGTCAGAAAATTGTTTGATCAGCAAAAATCTTGTCGCACATTTACGAAATAAAAGAGGAAAATCGAATGAAAAGTTGAGAAATTTCCACAACACAAATACAAAATTAATTCTCAACTTGAACCTCTAAGAACTAGCCTTTAAGTTACTAGGCATTTATTTATTACAATATTATTTTCTAGTTTATAGTTGAGACTTTATTAAAACTAACTAATTATTAGCTACAATGATAACTTATGCTTCATAACTTACAAAAGTAGTGGCTAATTTTAGATTATAGTTAATTTAGTTAATTGAATTAGTTATGAGCTAACAGCTAACATTTTAGTTCAGTTTCCAGAATAACTACTGTTAATTTAGCTATAGCTCTTAGTTACAGCTATGTTTTGCCCAACTCTGTACTAAAATTAATTGCTAGGATAAGATTGGATATAAAATAGTCATGAAATGAAACTTTTTATTCCCAAACCTGGATTGTTTTTCAAATATTTTTTTAATTAAAGGTGTTGACTAATGGAAAATTAAATTTTTAAACTTTTGTTATTTTTGTAAATGTATCTATTTTTTTTAGATGACTAATTTAATAATTAATAATGAACTTTATATATATATAGTTGACCGTAAAACTTAAATATAAGAAGATGGTGAGGGTTGCAGTCAAAAAAAGAACAAATAGTTTATAACTATTTAATGTCTAACGTTTCGCCCCACTTTGCAGGGCTTCATCAGGGCTAAAAAGATTTAAAAAAAAACAACTAAGTAAACTACAACAATAAGATACAATAAGGTAATTTGAGCTAGGATAAATATTATTTAAAAATAAAGTGATAAGAAATTACATATAAATAAAAGGAAGGAAGACATAAAATAATATTAATACAAACTAAAGCTGAATAAAAAATGATAAGAATAAAAAAAATAAGTAACAATAGTAAGAATACATTTTTTAAAAAATACACAAAATATACAGCTAAAAAAGTACAGGAGACGTATATAAAACAAACAAAAAAAAAAAAATGAAGAAGAAAGTAGAGATTAAATAAACGTCTTGAAAGAATAAATATAAATAAAAACAATAATAATGATATTAAATGGCAATAAATGAGCAGAGAACAAATCAGGACCACCTACCTGTTCAAAGTGAAAGGTTGAACAGAAGGTGACAATAAATCGGAAGCGTGGAGGAGTGGAGGGGAGGTGGCCAACCGTTTAACGGTTATATTTCTATTTCAAATACGTCGTGTATACAGAAAGGAGTCATAAAAGATATTACGAAAAATGAAAAATAATAAGAGGAAGATACAGAAATATGATAATAATAATAACTATAATAATTTTCTAATTTAGGAATAACTAAGTAAAATTAGAATGATACATATCATTACTAATAATACGAGTATATACTGAAGAAAATATATTTAGGGTAGTTATTACAATGTAGGATATGATAACAATGTTTGTAAAAGAAGTAACTAATAATAAGTAAAAGTAAATAAAGAATATTTAAA
>NW_027109334.1:278250-280032 GCF_000696795.3 Halyomorpha halys
AATAAATAAGAAAAATAATTAGACAATGATAATAGTAATAGTAAAGATAACAGGAGTAACATGAACAATTTAAAGTGAGATTAGGTAATTTAAAAATCTGAAGTGAAAGTTTACAAAATAAAAATATATATAAAAGTACAAGGTGAGATGTAAAAAAAAAGTACATAAAAAGATTAAAAATAAGTAATAAAGTATAGAAATGAGTGAAAAATTTGTGATTGAATGTTAACAATATAGGTGATGATAGTGATAAGTGATCATAAGTTAATAGAAACATGTGAAGTAAAAGTTTACTAAAAAACAAAACAAAGTAAATGTGAAAGTTAATAAAACATAGATGAATAAATATAAGTGAATGTAGTGATAGATAATATAATTGATAGAGAGATAATAAACTGGTGAAAAACAAAAGTATAATAGAAAAATTTAGTGATGATAATAAAATGAGCGTAAAATTATTTAGTATTATTTAAGTTTAATATATGGCTGTAGGTATGTGAGATACAGTTTTTATCGATTTTGTGGTTAACTGGAAGGGGTTCAAGATGTATATAAATGGATTCTGAGATGAGTCTCTTTTCATAATTTGGAACAGTGGCTAAAATATTGGTGTGTTCAAAATTAAAAACGTGATAAAGTGTAAGGGCATGTTCTGGAAGTTTGGAACCAGCTGAGTTGTGGTAAGTTATAGATAATTTGTGTTGAGAGATACATGATCTGAGATGATTCTTAGTTTCGCCTATTTATGAAGAATTACAGTTGGGGAGGAATAAGGAATCCGGTAAACGATGTTAGAGTGGTATTGGAGAGGAATAGGGTCCTTAGTATTAGTAAAAAAGTAAGATAGTTTATTTTGAGACTTGAGTCCAAGGCGTAGAGAAGGAATGGTTGATTTTAAGAATTTCTGTATGTTGTCAGTGAGAGAGGGGACATATGGAAGGGATCTATAAATTGAGAGTGGATGGTGGATTTAGAGAGTTTGGAGAAGGAGAAGTAGGTGTAGAACGGTTGATGTAAGAGTTTAAAAGTTTGTTTATGATGTGAGGTGGAAAACTTTTTTATTTAGTTTTTGATATAAAATGTTGTTTAGTAAACAATAGGATAGCTTTTTGGTATACTGTAGAAGATAAGTATTTGATAATTTCAGCAAAACAAATTATTGTCCAGCAGGAAGAATTATATAAATTCTATTGATAATCAGCACTGAATTTGTAAAATTTATTTTCATATAGGTGAACAACCTATTCATGTATCGTCAGTAAATAAGTTTTAATGCCACATTGTTAATAATGAATGAATTTTAATTATTAACTAGAAGAGTTTGTAGTTGCATATTGATTGTCATTTATGTTTTTTGAACAATTCTTTCTTTCAATCAATTTAAAATTAAAATTGACAAAAGTTGGACAGTCCATTCTATAAATGTACACTTACAAATTATAAATTAATAGAATATATATATATATAAGTTAAGTATTGGCGAAAGCAAAATATCAAAAAAGAAAAGAAGGAATAAGATCTAACACGCTTGAACTGCTGTAAAATATTAGCTTTATTGTGTTCGCTACATCTCTTATATACCCTCGATCAGCTGATCCCCTCAGTCAGCTGACTCAGACCGTAACTCCCCCCCACCAGTTTATGAACAATCCTCGTAAACTAATACTATATAATATAATAACATAGAAAACAAGAACAATAGAGAAAAATTATTTACAATAAAATCAAATCCTATTATATCATATCATATATTATAACATATCATTGAAAAAACTCACAAGT
>NW_027109334.1:289622-292253 GCF_000696795.3 Halyomorpha halys
AATAACAGCTGACTCAGACCGTAACTTATATATATATATAATCAAATGTTAATTATTAAAAAATTGTGCTGCATTGTTTTTTTTTTTATTAAAATAGTCTCTTTAACATTATTCTATTGGTCATTTGATTCAATGAAATTAGTTCTTTTTAATTTTTATATTTGTTTTACATACTTTATTATTATTTTTAGTGCCTAATGTTAGCTTTGAGGTTTATGCATCTGGCTTCATAGAAAGATTTTTGGAATCACATGCAGTCATGTTACAAGGGAATGCAGGCTTGAAACCAAAGGAAGGGGAAGTGACTTCAAGACCATGGCAATGGCCAATAAATTATAGGGTATTATAATTAGTTTATATCATAACCATTACCTAGTTCTCTATTATTAGGTTGCTATTACAACAGTGTTTGTGCATAAAATAAGTTTTATTTAAATTTGCAATCCCTTTACTTAAGATTTGTCAAAATCTCTTGACTACACGTGGTTAGTTTATTATTTAGGGTTCCTTCTCGTAGTCATTTTAGCCCATTTTATTTTCCTCTCACTTTGTTAGATGGTTATGATGATCATTGAGCATAAAGTAAGCTTTATTTAAATTTTAGTATGGAATCTACATATTAAAGTTATTCTTGGAAAAACCTCTCCACTATCATAAACCTTATAAATAAAAACAGCAATAAACTGCTTTATATGTTGTTTTTTTTTAATTTATAAGTTTCAAATAATAGAAAGTAAATTAATGAAAGAAAAAAAACACACAGCTATTAAAGAGAACTGAAAGAGATCTGAATAAATAGAACTGCTGCTTTTCTCACAATCGCAATTCATGTCCCTATAAAATTGTTCCACTCTAACTCACTGAATTGTCCTTAATTCAGTAACTGTAATGAAATACAAAAAAGTGTGTGGTGGTTCAGTAGGTAAGGCTCTGTTCTCCTTATCTCCTGACTTAACAACTGGTGATGATCTGGGTCTGGAGGCCCTCTTGGGGTATCATTCTAAAAAGTGGGCACCCTTTAATTGGGGCAAAAAACCTGGCACTTTAACAAGATTTCTTACCAAAACACATCCTTGCATAACCATTAGTGTAGAAACAGTACTTTCTTACAAAGGCTATCTTTAATCTTATTTAAATGTTACTATTTTTCAATTATTTTATTGTTTTATCAATATGTTCTACTATGAAATTATGTAAAACTTTTGTCTGTATTTACATATATATAAGAAATTGAAGCAAATATAGAGAAATTTAACAAATATATCTTAAATAGTTTACATGAAGGAACTGTACGATCTTTTCCAGTTAAGGTGAAAAACTTTTTCTAGCAATTGCCCAAAATTAAATTAATCTGCAATTAAAGAAAAAAAAAATTATGCTTGGACAGTGGATGCTAAGTAAATACCTTTTTATAAAAAGGAATCAAACCACCTCAAACGCATAGTTAAAAAAGAATCGGGTTTATTTTAAATTACAAAGTTATATAACAGATTTAGACCCAAGGACCAATTTCTACAGAAGGCCATGTATTATCTTTAAGACTAACTCAAGGAAATTTCCAGTAGAGAACAATGGATTCATCACCAGTGACTCAGAAAAAAGCTGAAGCGTTTGCAGATTACTTTAAGAAAACGTTCTCCAATACAGAGCGTGAAGGAGGTCCACATATAGCCAATGATGAGTATTTAAATTGGCTACCACTTAAATTCATAACCCCAAAATTAATTCAAGAACTGATTAGGAGGCTTAATGTAAAGAAAAGTCCTAGTCATGTTAATCACAGTTATAGCTATAAAAAAGTTCCTAAGAAAAGTTGTTTTCATTTATTCAAATTTAATAGTTGTCTATATACTGGATATTGTCCTGATATGTGCTAGAAAACCAAACTTATAGTAATTCACAAGCCTGGTAAAAACACTAAACAATTCATCAATAATAGGCTCATATGTTAATTACCCATTTTTGGAAAATTACTGGAAATGTGTTACATGATTACATAATTTTATTGCATTTACATATTTCCCACATCCCTTACATATTTTAAATCAATAAATATAAATGTATATCATTGGCATTTTTAATTACATGAAAATCCTCACCCTAATAATTACATTATTAATTTATGTTTCAGGGACAGTTCTTTTCTGGAAGCAATTATCGGATTTATCTTCTTGGTAATCCAATTATTTGGTGGGGAAATTTATTGTTTTTATTTTTATTTATTTTTGTGTTCACATTGTCGTCTATTACCAGAAAAAGAGGTTACACATCAGTAAAATTAAAGAGTAAGTATTTTCACCTGTTTATTTTAATAAAGTTATAATTATAGTGTAATAGACGAGACAAAAGAACTGGTGAAGGCAGCGCATGCGCAGGAGGTATCAGGCAGAGAGGGGGAGAAAAATCATATGTTCCTCATTGGATGTTTTAATTGATGGACATTGATGTAAAGTCTAGTGTATTCTTGGTTTTTCTGTGAGTTAAGTTAAGTTGAAAAACTGTGTATTGAGAAGTGATCTTCCTCTCTCTCTCTCTACCACGACCAGTTGAGTGCAAGTACGTACGTGTAATATTTCACTTTTTGGACATAAATAACAATTTTATGTATTTTAATTGTAGGTTAGATTATAT
>NW_027109334.1:296916-297959 GCF_000696795.3 Halyomorpha halys
GGACATTGTGTTACCAGGTGTCCAGTTTTACCACACCCATGGCACTTGCGGTCCTCCCGCCGACCATTGTTTCTGGGTTTAACTTAACTCCTTCTATTTTCAGTGTTACCAGCTCTCTCTCTTCTACCATCTCTTTGTTCTCTTCTTCTCCAAGGGTTTGATCCGACAACCTGTGGATTGGTAGACTGGCGCGTTACCACGCTGCTTTTACTTAGCTCTGGTGAAGAGGCTTTCAGCATCAAATGAAGTAAGAATGAAGTGAATTCTAAGGGATATCCCTTGCTGCTGAAAGCCTCTTCACCAACATACCCATCGACAAAGCACTCAAAATTGTGGAAAAAAACTGAACTACAATAGAGCCACATACCACTCTTAACTTAGCCTCATATCTTGAATCACTTAAACTATGTTGCAAATCCGGATATCTAACTTTTCAGGAAAAGTTCTTTCATCAAACATCAGGTCTCGCCATGGGAAACTCTCGCCCCCGATCTCTCTAACATTGTGCTTAATGACCCCCTTGATTTCGTCATCCCGTTATTCCATAACGACATTTTATTTATCAAAAAATATGTAGACGACCTTTTTTCATTCTAAACCCTGATAAAATCCCTCATATCCTTTCTTTAGTTTAATTTATAATCTTAAACACTTTCTCGAGACTAAAATTTTTTTAAAATAAATAATTTAATTACTATCCATTTTAGTCTCAACACATTTTATTTTTCTTATAAGTCTGATGTTTCGGCCAATCCGGCCATCGTCAGGGACAATATACTTCAAAATAGCTTTTATTACATGTGTGATCCTCAAACATTTTGAAATACTCAACATTATTATTTATAATTTATCTTACCTTAATACAATTTTGGAATTATATGATTTAAAAACTCTAACTCCTTGCACGCTATTCTGGCCAGGTCAAAACAACAATTTTTATGAAACATTAAAAACATTAGGTAAAATATATTTTTTTGTTAATAAGTATATCCCACATATGTTTAATTACCTAATTAGTCAATATTCACATTAAAACCAAAATT
>NW_027109334.1:303285-304146 GCF_000696795.3 Halyomorpha halys
GGGAAAGACAAATCATCGGGGAATCCATGAGACTATGCAAGCGTTAAAAAGAAGATACTTTTGGTGGGGAATAAGGAAGACTATACCAGAGGTTCTAGGAAGCTGCGAGGTTTGTCTACGCACTAAGTGCGATACACATCGGCCTAAAGGAAGACAGGAGAAGACACCTACCACAGATGCACCACTTAAAGATTTACAAATCGAATTACAAATACATTTACATGGAAGGGGTACAAATGGGTTACCATCATTGACCTCTTCAGTAAGGCCGCAGTGGCGCACCAGCTGCAAGATAGGTCTTCGGAAGCAGTATTGGCAGCTCTCCGCTTGTGGTTTCAGTTCTATGGAGTTCCCGAAAGCATCTCATTGGATGGTGGAAGAGACTTTGACAACTCTTTGATACGAAAGGAAATGAAGGACCTAGACGTGATATGGCACCTCAACACACCAGGACACCCCAAAAGTAGAGGAGGCGTGGAGCGGCTTCACGGAACGCTGAGCGATCACCTTCGATTGTACCAGGCAGACCAAGGGCTGGAACCGGACGTTGCAATGCCAAAGGCAATTGCGGCATACAATCATTTGGTGCACATCGTTACGGGGTTTTCGCCGTTTGAGATCCTTTTCGGGCTTTGCGGAATCCGGCGGGACTACAAGGGCACGACGGGGGACGGTGATGAGATAAGCACCAATCATGTCACTTGGAAAAAGCTATGGGAAAAAGTCCGGGGAAAATTGGAGAGGGAAAAAGCCAAGAGAGTAGCTCGAGAGAATTTAAACCTCACAGATAGGAAGGGAATGATAAAAATTGGGACAATTGTTTATAGAAAGTTGGGATCAAACAGGGGTAAGGAGATACAG
>NW_027109334.1:304196-308552 GCF_000696795.3 Halyomorpha halys
TTCCTGTTTTATTTTTTATATTTTTAAGGTTAATTTCCCAAATCTTATAAATTAATTTTTTTGCGTAAAAATTTTCTAGGAACATATTAATTATCTTATTTTTTATTAAATGTAACCTACTATCATCAGTTACTTTAATAGCTTTTTTAATATAATTATTTATTACATTATATTTCATGTGATAAGGGTGGCAAGAATAATAATTCAATATTCTATTACTAATTGTTTCTTTTTTTGTCCATTCTGTGATTATATTCTTACCTTGTCTTACCATCAACATATCCAAAAATCTTAGTTTACCTTCCTTTTCCAATTCCATTGTGAACTTTAATTTTTCATGGTGACTATTTAGTTCCTCGAGCAATATATTTACATCCGTTTTCTTTAATATGCAAAAAATATCATCTATGTACTTTGGCATAATTTTTACTTGAATACCTGATTTTGAAAGTACATGTTAAATTAGATTATTCATGACTAGTCCTGCAAATGATATTGATAAGCTTCTCCCATTGCAACTCCAAAAAATTGCCTGTATATATCACCTTTGTACTTGAAAATGCCATTTTCACAGCATAATTTTATTCCTTCTAGGAATAATTTTTTATTTTTTATATTCGTGTTTCCTTATTATTCCTTATTATTCCTTCTAGGAACAATTTTTTATTTTTTATATTCGTGTTTGGTTTGATTTCCTCCCATTTTTCTTTTATGATTTTATATACCAATTTGAGTGGAATATTTGTAAACAATGAGACTACTTCATAACTTATCATCGTCTCATCATCTTCACTTTTAATATCACTTAGTTTCTGTTTTGCTTCTATTACATTTATAATGTCAATTTCCTTATCTCTCTATACAATAGTGAAGCTATTTTTGAAAAAGTTTGATATATTATATAAAGGCCCATTAATGCCATTTATAATTGGTCTTAAAGGTTTATTTTCTTTTTGTAATTTTATCAGCCCATACATCCCAGGGTGGTAACAATGCTTATTTACCAAATAACCAGTTGGAGGCCTAACTTCTACGCCATAACACCTGTTGAAGACCTGAAACTCAGGTTGAAACGTCAGCATAAAATAAATAAATATGGTTTTGTTTATTTATGTTGTTCTTTGCTGACAGCACCCCTCCCCCCCCGACAAACTTCTCCAATCATTAATCTACGGTCAACTATCTACACCTCCTTATTTACCAAACTTTTCATGACCTTAACATCAATTATTTTGTTATTGTGCAATTTCTCAACATAATTTTTTATTTGTTTATTAATATCTGGCAGCGGGTCTGTTTGAAGTTTTCTGTATGTACTTTCCTCATTCAATATCATTTCCATTTTACTATCATAATCTTTCTTGTTTATTATTGCCACTTTCTTTGTTTTATCTGATTTTACAATTAAAATTTGTGGATTTTTCTTTTTGAATTTATTTAATGATTCTAAATCTTGTTTTCATTTATTATAAAGTTTTTTGGATGTTATTATTTTTACCTTTTTTGTTTTTTTCTATAAAATTACCTATTTTCCTGATTATATTATTTCTCAGACTGTTTTTGTGATTGTCACAAGTATCCATATCTTTTAATATTATTTCTAAATCTGTTATCAATATAATAATATCCTTTCTGATATCTTTAGGAAATAAATTCACATTGTCACCAAGACTCAAAAAATTTATTATATTAATGGAACATTTACACTTGTACGATTTTCTACTAAATTCATTTCATTCAACTTTTCATATTTATTTAAAATATCATATTTTGAGGAATTAAGAGAGTATTTAACTTGTTCACCAACATTGTTACTCGAGATAAAAGTTTTGTTCAATTCATTATCCATTCCTATTTTATTATATGGCTTCTTAATGTTAACCTTGATATTTTTATTAATTTTACTTATTAATATCTCTTTATAATTTTCCATTAGTTTTATTCGATTATTGGTAAAAAATTCATCTATTTTATCATTATAATGTGGTTATTTGATTTTAAAAATGTCTATGTTTTTATTTATTCTCCTAACTCTTACCACCCTCACCTTCATTTCACAGTTGAAATCGAAACTAACTCCTCCTCCCCTTTCTTGACCTGCCTATTATAAAGAATAATGACGGCTCCTTGTCCACTGACTGGTATAACAAATCCACTTACTCCGGTAGGCTGCTTAACTATTTTTCTCAGCATCCCCACCATCAAAAAATTTATATTCCCAAAAATCTTATACACCATTGCCTTTCCTTATCCGATCTCCAATACCACAACACAAACATTCACCGTATTAAGACTATCTTGCTTTCAAATGATTTTCCACCTCACATCATAAACAAACTTTTAAACTCTTACATCAACCGTTCTACGCCTACTTCTCCTTCCCCAAACTCTCTACATCCACCATCCACACTCTCAATTTATAGATCCCTTCCATATGTCCCCTCTCACTGAAAACATACAAAAATTCTTAAAATCAACAATCCCTTCACTACGTCTTGAACTCAAATCTCAAAATAAACTATCTTACTTTTTTACTAATACTAAGAATCCTATTCCTCTCCAATACCGCTCTAACATTGTTTACCGGATTCCTTGTTCCTCCCCTAACTGTAATTCTTCATATATAGGCGAAACTAAGAACCACCTCAGATCACGTATCTCTCAACATAAATTATCTATAACTTCCCACAACTCAGCCGCTTCCAAACTTCCAGAACATGCCCTTACACTTAATCATGCTTTTGATTTTGACCATACCACTATTTTAGCCACTGTTCCAAATTACCAAAAGAGACTCATTTCAGAATCCATTTATATACATCTTGAACCCCTTTCAGTTAACCACAAAATCGATAAAAACTGTATCTCGCATACCTACAGCCATATATCAAACTTAATTAAGACTAAATAATTTTATGCTCATTTTATTATCATCACCAAAAATTTTTCTATTATACTTTTGTTTTTTCATGGTTTGTTATCTCTCTATCACTTATATTATCTGTCGCTGCATTTACTTATATTTATTCATCTATGTGTTATTAACTTTCACATTTACTTTGTTTTGTTTTTTGTAAACATTTACTTCACATGTTTCTATTAACTTATTTCACTTATCATTATCATCACCTATATTGTTAACATTCCATCACAATTTTTACTTATTTCTATACTTTATTACTTATTTTTAATCTTTTTATGTACTTCTTTTTACATCTCACCTTGTACTTTTATATATATTTTTATTTTATTTTGTAAACTTTCACTTCCGATTTTTAAATTACCTTATTTCACTTAATATTATTCATGTTACCACTGTTATCTTTACTATTACTATTATCAGTGTAGATAAATGATTATTTTCACGATATATAAATACTACAGTTGTTATCTTTGTCTAATTATTTTCCTTACTTTTTTTTTCTTTCTTTTTTTTTAAATACTACTCTTTATTTACTTTTACTTATTATCACTTCTTTTAAATCATTGTTAGTATATCCTATATTGTATTAACTACCCTAACTATAACTTATGCGTTGTCGGAAGAGAAACACTAAAAAAAAAGTAAGAAATTGGGCAGAGTAACAATACGCAAGGCTACTGAAATAACACTGTTTTATTCTCTCTCTTAATGCGTCTTATATACACTTTCGTTTTTATTTACATGGGTAGGGAGTATTAAGGCGGACAATACGCCTTGTCGTATTATAACTCCCCCCTACCAGTTTATGACATAATGTTCTTAAACTACAAAAACATATACAAAAAAAAAAAGGTACAATTCGTCGAAAGATAAAGGAAAGTAAATGACATAGTAAAGTACAAAAGTAAGGTTCTAAGCGCTAAACACATGAGTAGGGTACACTGAAATCACAGAAGAAATAAAAAAAAAAAATACAACAAAAGTAAAACACCTTTTTGGAAAACAGAGCTAAACAAAACAAAAGAAAAAAAATCACATTCACTGGACACTTCCGTGGATAAGAGAAAACTCCAGAACGTTATTGCATGACCTGGAAAGGAACCTTCAGCTGTTCAATATGAACGGTTCTACATTTTTTCGGTTCCTTTATACTTTCAATAGTGAACACTTTGTGTTCTCTGATAACGATCACTCTGAATTGACCCTCGTAGCGTTGCACCTCTTTGCCTCTATTGGTCCCAATGCGCCGGTAAACAATTGATCCTATCCCTAGTTTTCCCGTTATGTCTTGTACCTTGTTGTTCTGTCTTGACACGCGGTTCGTGTCATCATTATTAATCTAAAGTAATATCATCGGCTAAGAAACATGCCAAACCCTTGGAGAAGAAGAGAACAAAGAGATGGTAGAAGAGAGAGAAATAGTAACACGGAAA
>NW_027109334.1:312102-319586 GCF_000696795.3 Halyomorpha halys
TTTGTTTGGAATACAACGTATTTCTTTTAGACAAAGAAAACTGGTTAGCTTGCTTTATAATTTAAAATAACAAATAACAATATTAAAATTATACATAAAATAAAACATATCAAAACCCTTTATACCTCAAAAATATACTATTTACTCAAAAAGAGCATATTACAATATATACACACACAATGTAACGGTTATATCAACCATGTAAGACCCACCAGGCCGATCTGGTATAAAATTAATAAATAAAAAAAAAAAAAAAGGTATGAATTTGTATCAGAGGTTTTATTACTTTTAAGGTTACTGGTGGCATCAGTAATCTCATCAAAAAATAAACGTTGATTTTTGATTTCATGACATTATTAATAATAATATTTTTTTTTTCAGTTTTTTATGATCATTATCTAGGTGCATGTAAATGGTTATTTTTTGGTTGGGCTTTGCATTATATTCCTTTTTGGGCCATGGGGCGTGTGCTTTATTTTCATCACTACTTCCCAGCTCTCCTATTCAATTCAATGTTATCAGGTATGTGTTTATCATTGGAAAATTTATTTTTGGTTAAATCTAAAACAATATTATATTAATCATAAATTTTCAGTTTATTCAATGTTTAATATACATTAAATGGAACAAGGAGAAAGATTAATTATTTCAAGAAAGTATATACTGCCTTGGCCGTAGAATTTGGTCACCATATATTATTTTTAATACAAGGAATTAATAATTGATTTTTATTTGTTTATTTAACAAAATTCTGCAATCACTGCAATTATGAAAACCAATGGTTTTAGAGTACCCATTTTACATTCGATCTGAAGTGGACAGGGGAGAAGAATTTTCTCAGAGTTACACCTATCTGACTCACTATCCACTGTTCATTCTGTTCTTCTATGGAATCCTATCCCAGCATTGATTGGGAGTCTAATGATTCTCTCCCAGAGTCCCTCTCAGCCCCCATAGCACTTCTAGCCCTGCTTCTTTACTTTATACTTGAACATCTCCTTGAAGATGAGGTCTAGAGGCATTGCACTGGCCTATAGGCCATAGTTATAGGCGCTAGTCCCCTCTTCTTATCCTGCATGAGGTTTTGGCCCCATGTGGGGAATGCATACCTGATGGTACCCAAGACTACTTCATTGCTGCTACACCGTATGTTCTCCTCACACACCTCTCCCCATTAACACTGTTCCTATCGACATCTTATTAATTACCCCTGATCAAGATGCTTCTACTTCTAAGGTAACTACTCACCAGGGAGTATATGTTGCTGAAAATATCAAACTCCTTTGGCTCAAAATTGGAGTATGGAGGGTCACTATATGCCATCAAAAGTGGAAAATATGTCTAATAAGACCAACAGTATGTACTTCTCCATCCTCTCCTCTACATCCTTCTATACCCTCAGCAGTGCATCTGTTGTTCTCTAACCACAGATTCAGCCCTATTGCTGTAGATGGCTCGCAGCTCTGAGGAGCAATCTTAGGCTGGTAACAATCATGTGCTCCAGGAACTTCCTGGAAGAAGTTATATTGACCTGTATACCTTTGGTATTTCCTTATCCGTGACTCTTCTTTTTTAGAACAATCTGTTGTCTGCAATCCTACACTGCTTGGGCAGTGTCCCTTATCCGGAGGATACTCTAAAGGTCATCCTCAATAGAAGGGGCACTATTCTTGAGGATTGCAGTGTCTATCCCCTCAAGTCTTGGAACTCTATCATTCCTCTGGGACTCCTTGCGAGGCAAAGGTCTCGTATATCCTATGGTTAGCATAGGATCCAACTCCTAACTTTCAGCTTAAGATCTCTCAGTACCCCTAGTTGACCAACACTGCTTTGGTCATATGATGACAACTTGTACCTCTCTTGTTCTTGTTGGCGGTACTGAGGATCCTTCCTATCTCCTTCATCATAAGATTCATCTGATTCTTTTGACTACTCATGGTTGGTTTATTATTCAGGGTTCCTTCCCTTAGTCTGTTGGGTCTTTAGGAGGTATTTTATTTTCCTCATGCCCTCTATACCAGGTTGTTACAAAACGTTGTGCAAAATGTGAATTTATTTCAATTTCAGGATAAAATCATCCTTCAATACACAAGCCATAATTTTCAATTACTTTAACCCATTTTTTCTACCAGATGTTGAATTTGTTAGTAGAACCAGTTCTTAATTTTCAAGATGAAAAACTCCTCTCAACTTGATTTGACATCCTCGTGTTTTTCAAAGTCATATTCTTTTATAAAATTTGCCATAGTTTAGAAAAGACCATAGTCAGATGTGCAACATCAGGGCTGTAAGGAAAGTTAGGAACAATTCTGATAATTTTTTCTTTGGCTATGTTTGAAGGATGGGTTAGATTATGGGTAGGAGTGTTGTCTTATTTAAATATTACTTTATTCCAATTACTTAAATACTCTTTTGAGTAGTAAAACTAGCGTTCCTATATCCCTCTACCTGTGAACATGCCACTTATGTCTTACCTACTCCTATTGTGGTGTGTGTGCATTAGATATTTGTTAGCATAAATGTTGGAATAGTAGCATTATGTTGATAAATATGATGGTTTCAATGATCTTTTTTGTATTTTAATAGAATAATACCAATATGAGATAGTTGATAGAATAAAAGTAATGTAAGTTGTTGATTTATTAAGAAATTATTAGTTAAAATTAGCTAATAAAATCATATGTGTGGAAGCATGTAAACATTTTTTGAACAGTTGCATTGAAAATATGAATCAATGTTTTTTTAGATTATTTAATGGATAAAACATCATTGAATGTTAATCTGTTTTTTATGTATACAGGTGTTATTTTGGATTATTTTGTTGGAGTATTAACACAGTTTATTAAGGAAGAACTTAAATCTTCTGTTTATCATTGGCTTATTGGTCTCATCATGTCTAGTTTTATTTACAGGTAATATTGATTTATTTTTCCTTTTATTCTTTCAGTAATTTAGAACTGATAAGAAATTATGATATATATAATATGTCTATCAGTCAGGAAATATTGAGGATTTTGTATGGTGAAAAATTCACAGTAAATTTTGGACAAATTGGGAATGTTATTATTAGTTCTAAACTTTAATATCTTACTATAGTTTTCATAACTGGGATAACTAATTTTGCTAGCTTAAGGAATTAGTGAATTTTCTTTTTATGAAGTCTGGTAAGTCAATATCAATAAATTTTTTGAGGTTAAAAACTTCCAATTTGAATATATTTTATTCTAAATTATCATAATGTTGCACAATGTTGACTATTGTCCCGTATTCATATACTTTAATAAACTTACAAATAATAATTCACTACAACAACAATCCTCATACATTTGTATTTATAATTCATATAATTATATTTACCTCTTAATTAGTCAAACTTTTAATTTCACAAAGGATGTTCTATATTTTTTACTACCTCCTTGGATAAGGTCCTGTGTGTGTGTGTTTAAGGTGCTGTTTGGTTACCTCCCTTTTTATATTGTTTTTGTTTATATTAGATTGTTTTTATTTTCTTCAGTCTTCTATTTTCTGTATTGTTTCTGGTTGTATGTTTGTTTATTTTATTGTACCATAGTATATTAATCAATCTTTTGGGATTGATCCTTTGGGAAAAGTTTTCAATTACCATGATCTATACTTCAGTCTTAATGTCTTCTATGTAAATGCTGTCCATTAAGTTTATTACTCTGTCAATTTAATTTTTTGTTTTGTTATCTTTTTGGTAATATGGGTGATTTGAAAAGTAATTAAGTAATCTATTGCTTGTATTAAATTTGTTAGTCCATTTAGTGGTTATTTTTCCTCAATCTATGATTATATCCATATCCAGAAATCTTATTTTTTTATTTTGAGGCCTTTCGATGAATTCAATTCTTTTGTGGGACTTATTACTTAAATCTAAAATTTTTTGTAGCTGTTTTTCATTGTTATTATTATTAAGTTATTTATATATATTTTTATTAAAAATGGTTTTGTTTGTGTCCTCATCAATTGAGTATTTAGTAAATTTTTCATCTAAAACCCACTCAAATTTATCGATAATGTAGACCCGATCGTTAATCTATGTAAATGCCGTATGTTGTTCCCTTTATATTTAAAAAAAATTGTACTTTGTCTATAGATTTAGACCTTCAATAAAAATGTTCTTATCTTTTATTGGTGTATTGTTTTTTTATTTTTTTCCCAGTTAACCTCTATTAGTTTCAAGCAGTCATCTACTTGTTCATTAGTAAATAGAGATTTGACATTAAAACTCACTATGTCTATTTCTTCATTATTTGTTTTAAGATCTCCTTCAATGAAAATGAAGGTCTAAATCTATGTACAAAGTCCAATTTTTTTAAAATATAAAGGGAACTACAGCAATATTTGTGCTAAAGAGAGGAGAATAATGCACCAATAATGAATGATAATAAAATAAAAATAGTGTAAAGCAGTTTTTTCAGCCATGTAGATAATGAAATAATTTCCTTTGTGATATTAAAAGTTTGACTAATTATGAGATAAATATAATTATATGAATTATAAATAAACATTGATGAGGATTGTTGTTATAGTGAATTATTATCTGTAGGTTTATTAAAGTACATGAATATGGGATAATAGTCCCGAAATGTTGTGCTACATTATGATAGTTTATAATAATATAAAGAACAAAATAAAAATGAAATTAAAAAACGTCATGAAATATAATAAAACACTGAATTCGAAAAGATAAAAACGAATGACAATAATTAACAAAGTATATAAAATAAAAATAGAACAAATAAAATAAAACTATATGTCATATAAAACATAAGATGATTAACTTCTGATAATAAATAAAAGGGAAAAAAATGATAAAAAATCAAATACAATTAAACTAAAAGTAATAAATGGAAAGGTACAATTTGCTAATATATATATATATAAGATACGTGATAGCGGGTTCTGAACTAAAAAAAAGGAATAAGGAACAAGAAAATACACTCATGGTTGCTGATAATAGACTGCTTTATTCTACCCAGTAATCCTATATTTATACATTCTCGAGTTGTTGACAGAGGGAGTTAGGTATTAAGATTTATATTGCACACCCTGTAGATATAACTCTTCACTGCCAGTTAACGAACAATTCCTCATAAACTCAAAAACAAAGCAAGTAAAGAAGAGAAGAGAAAGAAATGCTTTATTCATTCATGCTGCCCAAATACATCAGGTTGCCACATTACACAGCATACTGATCAATCCGTGATTGGACATATATAAATTACATATTTTTTATATGATATAATATAATAGAAAGATAACATTTTTTTTTCCACAGTTTTCTTTTACAATTAATACCAGTCTACAAACTAAATACAAGTTTTTCAATTTATTCCTTTTTTTTCTTTCCCTTCCATTTCACAACCCTTATTTCATTTGATCAACAAATTCGCCTATATAACAAATATTAAAATAAGAAAGTAATAAATAAAACAACAAATAAGATATGTGATGCATGCATGCCATCCCTCCTCTGGATAACTCCTTTACTCATTAATTTCCATGCATGTGGTGGTGGATGATTCCTAGGAGTCAAGTATTATATTCTCTATCGTCCTAGCCACGTCCTGGATATCGACTCCGAGTTCCTCCATGAAGCTCCTAGTTGTGCTGGGAATCGTTCCACGGGCTCGGAAACAGAGGCCTCTCACGTTGAAGTCTCGTTCTCCGAAGCCCTCACAAAACTTCTCCTTGAGGAAAGGGATACATTGATCGTAGATTTCCTTCTTTTCCCTATCTACCTTATTTGCCTGGTCAAGGTCGTTATTTTCATATCTCACGGTGGGATCCAGAATGATTCCCGACTTCCCCTTCTTAGGAAAACCAACTATATCCGCATATCTGGTGGATCCATCCGTATCTACACAGTAGACCTCGTCAAAGCAGGCAAAATCTCTTTCTTTTAGGAGCCTCATTAACTCGTAATTTACTCTATGATGTCGGCGTGTTATGAGGAGGGAGTTGTTGGGGCATTTCCCCAGCACATGTGCTGGTGTTTCCGGCTCTCTGTTGCATTTGTGACAGAGGGACCCAACTTCTCTATCCTGTCCGCTGACACCTGGGACTCCACGTAGGGGTGTATAATTTATATTCAATTTCAGGGCATTGGACCATTCAGAGCCCGTAAGTATTTGTTTATCGTATATAAACTTATTTGCTCTCAGAGTCTCTTTGAAATGGCGTACTCCAATGCCCTGCCACCTGCAATTAGCCCATTTCTCGAACGCATTTTCACGTAGCGACTGTCGTAGAGCTTTCACACTCCGATGCCCCTGATCAACGCCCAATCTATGGGCACATTCAGCGATCTCGGCTGAACAATCGAAAGTGGACTGGAACAGAGCATCGGGTACATTTGACAGCCGCTGAGCAATGGACCAGTGTTGAAGGGAAGCCTCCCATTGGCAGCGGATCAAGCCTAGGCCTCTGTACCTCCTCGGAGCATACAACATCGCCGTAGAGGTGTTCGCAGGGAGCCCTATGATGGTTTTAATACTTCTGCGAATCATTGTGTCGATGCCATATAGGATTTCAGGACGTAGCTTTGTGAGGGGAGCAGTTTGGAGAGGGTATGTAAGACCCGGGAACACATATTGGTTGACAATGTTGACCTTCTGCTCGGGCTTAAGCAAGCACGAAGTGACGAGCTTATCCAGATTCTTATTCAACTTTGTCACCGAATCCTCGTTGAACTGTAGCTCTCCCTATATTGTGCATCCTAAATATTTTATAGTGTCGCCTTCTTCCATTGTTACGATGCTATCTCCGTTCTCGAGGGAGAGCTTCGTCGATTCCAGCTCTCCTTTATTTATGACGATACACACACTCTTTTGAGGATTCAATGCCAAATCGATTTCTTCGAACGTCCTCTGTACGCTATCAATAACTCTTTCCGCAGCAACCTTGTCGCACGCTGAAACCGCCTGGTCATCCGCGAACCCTGTGTAGGGATGGGATATTGATATCGATATCATCGAAATATCGATATTTTGATATCGATATCCAGTAACCTATAATATCGGAATATCGATATTTCCCTTCGATAATATCGGTTTCTAAACAAAACAAAAAAAAAAAAAAAGGTCGCACCTTAATAGTAGAGATATATTAAAGAAATGTTGTCTAAAAATGTATAAGGTCATATATTCATATTCCGATATTATTTAATCCAAATATCAATATTTGCTAAAGAAAATGTTAATTATAGTATTTTAATATTTAATATTGATAATGTCATATTCATTTCGATAATTTTTTATTTCTAACGTTAGCAACAATATTCCGATATTATTTTATACAGTATTCTAATATTATTTTATTGAAATATCGGTATTTTGTTTAAAAGTACTAGACAAATTTAAAGTGACATCCACTTCGACATATTTAATAATATCGATATGGAAGATTATCAACAAGGTATTTCAATATTTCATTTTGAAAATTTCATATTCCTTACGGTA
>NW_027109334.1:325227-326146 GCF_000696795.3 Halyomorpha halys
TCGATATTTTATTTTTATGATTTCATATTCATTTCGATATTTAACATTGTTGAAAATATCGATGTCAATATTTCGATATTTTTTTATTAGAAATTTCATTATTTGGATTTAAAATTAAGGAAATTTTATAAAAAGCATAAAAATAGTTTTTAAATATTTTAAATTGATAAATTCATATTCCTTTCGATATTTTACATTGTCTTTAATATCTATATCGAAGATTAGAAACGATATTTCGATATGTTATTTTATAGAAATCCCCATATTTTATGAAAGAATATCATTTTATGAACAACTAAAATAAGATATTTCAATATTTTATTTTTATGATTCATATTCATTTCGATATTTTACATTGTTGAAAAAATCGATATCGATATTTCTATATTTTTTAATAGTTTAAATTAGGTTTAAAAAGATTAAGAAAATATTGTAAAAAGCATAAAAATAGTTTTTCGATATTTTAAATTGATAAATTCATGTTCCTTTCCATATTTTACGTTTTTATTAATATCGGCATCGAAGATTAGAAACGATATTTCGATATTTTATTTTATTGAAATATGGATATTTTATCTTTTATAAGTATAACATTTTATGAAAAGTATGAAAATGATATTTCGATATTTTAAATTGATAAATTCATCTTCCTTTCGATATTTTACATTGTAATTAATACCAATATCGAATATTAGAAACGATATTTTATTTTGATAATTTTACATTTCTTTCGATGTTCAACATTGTTACTATTATCGATATAGAAGATTAGAAAAACTATTCCGATATTTTATCATCGAAATATCGATATTTGGCTTAAAAAGATTAAGAAAATTTTATGAAAAGCTTGAAGATAGTTTTCGATATTTTAAATTTATAAATTCATGTTCCTTTCGATATTTCCTTTTCATTGTTATTA
>NW_027109334.1:326196-327450 GCF_000696795.3 Halyomorpha halys
ATATCGATATTCCTATTTTAAAATCTCTATACAATTTACTAGTCATTTTCAACAAAATATCGATATTTCGATAATGTAATATTAGAATATTGTTGATTATATTCTATATCGATATTAAAAAGAATAGAAAATACCGAAATAAATATGTATTTATCAACATAAAAGATCGATATTCCATTTTTAATTATTCTATAAAATTTTCTAGTCTTTTTTAAAAAAATCGATATTTCGATAAAATAATGTCGGATAATTGTTGCTTAAATTCCATATCGATATTAAATAACACAAAACATCGAAATAAATATGTATTTATCAAAATAAAATATCCATATTCCTATTTCAAAATCCCAATATGATATTTTAGTCATTTTCAAGAAAATATCGATATTTCGATAAAATATTATAGGAATAATGTTCTTATATACCACATCGATATTACAATAATACAAAAATTCAAAATAAAATATCGATATTCTTGTTTTAAAATCTCTATACGTAAATTGTATAGAGATTCTAAAACAAGTAAGTAAAGTAAGGAACAACGCAACAACAAGGAAAGTAATATCGGAATATTGTTGCTCATATTCCATATCAATATTCCACCTGTTTAAAATATCGAAAAAAAATATGTAATTATGAAAATAAAATATCGATATTCCTATTTTAAAATCTCTATACAATTTACTAGTCATTTTCAACAAAATATCAATATTTCGATAATGTAATATCAGAATATTGTTGCTCATATTTTTTATCGATATTAAAACAATAGAGAATATCGAAATAAATATGTATTTACCAAAATAAAATATCGATATTCTATTATTAATTATTCTATACAATGTTGTAGTAAGTATTTTTAAACAAAATATTGATTTATCGATCTAAGTATATCGGAGTTTTGTTGCTTATATTCCATATCGATATTCCTATTTTAAAATCCCTATATAATATTTCAGTAATTTTGAACAATATATCGACATTTCGTTCAAATAATATCGGAATTTTGTTCTTATATACCATAATGATATTACAATAACACAAAATATCGAAACAAATATGTATTTATCAAAATAAAATATCGTTATCCCATTTTTAATTATTCTATATAATTTTCTTATCTTTTTAAACAAAATATCGATATTTCAATAAAATTATATCGGAATATTGTTGTTTATGTTTCATATCGATATTACTACAATTTAAAATATCGAAAAATATATGTAATTATCAAAATAAAATATCGATATTCCT
>NW_027109334.1:327651-337440 GCF_000696795.3 Halyomorpha halys
TTATTTTAGTCATTTTAAACAATATATCGAAATTTCGATAAAATAATATCGGAATATTGTTCTTATATACCATATCGATATTACAACAATAGAAAATATTGAAATAAATATGTAATTATCAAAATAAAATATTGATATTCTATTTTTAAATTTTCTTCAATAAAACAATTATGTTTTAGTTAATATTTTTTATGTTTATGATATGGTTGTCGTGGTGTTATTAAGAGTTTTTTATGTATTTTGATTAGGTATGAAATAATATAAGTCTTCCAATATCTTGCTATGGTATCATTTTATAATTATTATTACTTTAATCGTTAAATTTTCGATATCGATACCGATATCGATAATTTTCTTTCAATATCCCATCCCTAACCCTGTGAGGACCACACAAACTTGGTCACTATCGAGCTTATATCCAAATTTACTTACAAAGTTTTGCTCACACAGGTCGCGGTGTAGATCGTTTATGGCCAGGTTGAATAGCGAAGACGACTAGGGGCCACCTTTAGGTACTCCACGCTTTACTCTGATTTGGCTTGTTGAGTGGGCACTTACATTTATTTTGATGTTGTTTGTTGTAAGGAGAGCTGAAATCACATTTCTAAGATCCGGCGACACACCCCTCGCCTTCTGTGAGTTCACAATATGATCATGACCAACATTATCAAAATCACCAACAACGTCGAGAAATACCACCGCGCAATTACTTTTCTTACTTCTTGCATCCTTCAAATTGCATCGATAATTCTCGCGTTGATGTGTGCTCCCGGAAGGCCTTTATAAAACCCCTTTGATTTCTGTGGAAGGTGACCTGTTTCCTAAGTTCATAGTCAAGCACCTTCTCAATAATTCGGCGCACGATCGAATATATCGTAATCGGCTTCCAGGATGATATATTATTTGCATCTTCTTTGCCTTTATATATCAAAATCGTGCGCCCCCGCCTGAGTGGTTCTGGTACATAGGCCACCTTCAGCATTATCTCCGTAATTCTCTTAATTATATGGGTTATATTAAAGAACTTTATTGTGCGGATTAAAACACGATCTGGCTCCGACGATGTATCTAAAGAGGTAGATTTTATAGCTTTGTTTATTGATTCAGTATCTACTGAGATCAAATTCGGCATCGGGGCCTTGTTCTTCATACTCCACACGCTTACGGAGATTTTCGCTTTCAAAAGAGGTCTTATAATGCCTCTCTTAAGGGCAATTTAATTTTAGCCACCTTTAATTGTTTAGGACCGTCGGCATTCATGATATTTTGCATAATTTTTTTTTTCTTTTATTATAATAGTTTTATTGTGCAACATCGTTGCTCTTGCCGACGACTCCGGTCTGGTCCTCTGCAGATTTGATACTTTTCCAGCACCTTTGTCCGCCATATTAGATTTATTTTTCTTCCTCATTTTGTAAAATTTGACGGCTGGGTGCTGGGGGCCTGGCAGTTCCGCATTGATTGTCTTTAGAAATATTAGGAACTTGCCTACGGCCTCGTCCAAATCCGCAGAATTCGTGGTATTTTGCTCATGTAGGCCTTTGATAAAAAAATCACAAAAGAGAAATTTCTGACAAAATATTAAACAAAAATATGTACAAAGTCAAATAAAAATATTTGTACAAACTTAGAAAAATTACAAAAAAAAAACATCCATTTCTACTTATCCACTCTATTTACACTTCTTATTTATACTTTTCATCGTATCTTCCACCAACTCACTACCCACAATTTCCATAGCTATCTAGTGAAATAAAACAAATATATACAAAAACAACAAAAAGAAAAACTTCTGCTTCGGTTTTGAGGAGGCATCACAGGTGCCTACGAAGCTGTTATCCCAGGGAACCTTAGCTCTTCAACATGAACCGTTCTCTTCTTCTTCGGATCCTGTAAGCTTTCAATAGTTACCATATTGTGTTCTCTGATTGTAGTCACCCGGAATGGACCCTCATAGCGCAGGAAATCCTTACCCCTATTGGAGCCCAAACGGCGATACAACCGTTCCGATTTTGACCTCTCCCGTCACGTCACGGAGGTTCATATTCTCCCGCCCGGCCTGTCAACTTTCTCCCGCTCGATGCGCTCCCTAGCCTTATCCCATAACTTGCGTACGTTCATCCCATGGCTAATAATTTCCCCCTCTATCTCCGCCGTGTCCATGAAATTCCTGCGTTGCACACGAAGACCAAAGAGAACTTCGAACGGCGAGATCCCCGAGGTGGAGTGAATCGAATGGTTATGCGCGGCCACCGCTCCGACCATCTCCTCATCTGGTTCTAGCCCCTTATCCGCATGATAGACCCTCAAATAGTCGCTTAGAGTGCTATGTAATCTTTCCATTCTACTCCTAGAGTGCTAATTTCATCCCGTATTCATTGTCGAATTCACGCCCCTCGTCGGACGAAATTCGGTCCGGGACTCCATAAAATTGGAACCATACCCTCAGCGCTGAAATTGCAGCACTGCCTCGGCTGATTTATCCCGAACTGGGTGTGCCATGGCTACTTTGCTGAAAGTACTACGTTGGCTCTTATCCACTTAAGGCTAAATGTACCGCTTCATGGGACGCACCAAAATTTACTTTTCTATTTACTCCTGAACGGATGCTCCGATTTCGGATCTGTAAAGTGCATTTTGTGTTTTTCGAAGATAGAAGTTACTTAAATTATGTTAGAAAAGCGCCAATCCAATAATAAGGAAAATAAGATGCAAAAATATGGGTTAACGATAAATTTTTAAAAATGTGGCCTTATAGGCACTTGTAGGACTGTTCACTGAAACCAATGAGACATTCCGTGAAATTATGGCATTTATACAGCGATCGTAAAGAGAAAAATACGTTTTTGTTTACAAATGGAAGGAAACCGTTTGAGGTAGTACCGGCTGGAACGATACGGCAACTCAAGGCTGCTAAAACTAACTTTCCCATAGCAATACCTAAATTTGAGAATAGTCACAGTAAATTTGTATTGGTATTCTGCTATTATTTATTTCTACACTAATTTTGAAAATAATTTGCATTAATTTTTTTTCTCTTAGGTACTATCTAATTTTTTTTTTTTAAATATTTATTTAATATATTTAGTAAATCTGATCTAAGTTAAATTGGAGTGTTACAGACGTGTAGAGAAACTACTCATTGGTAGCACTCTAAACTATCTATTATTAGTATTAATAATTACTATTAATATTTCCTGAATCGTGAGGTTTTAGCCTAATGTTTGCTTTTACTTTTTTAATATTTTTTATTGGATGTTTTATTTTTATTTTTTATAATTATCCACTACTATTGTCTGATTCGTACTTTCAAAAAATAAGTTATAGAAGAATAAATAAATAATTCTTTAAATTTATTATAATTAGAAACGTTTTAGAATAAATTTTAGAAGTACAAATTTTTTTCAAACTAAGTTACTTGTCTGTTCTACTTGAAGAAATAATGAATAGAAAGGGACGCAACAATGAAACACTTATTTCGTGATAACAACCCTTATTTGTCTATTAGAATTACACTTCCGAGTCTTTTTCTGTTATATAACACATACAGGAAACCCTGTACATATAAATCTAACCTGAATATTCAAACCACAGAATATATTTTGCAATCCAACTTTTATTAACCTAAACAACGAGTTTCAGATCTACGAAATGATCTCTGATTTTTCAAAATGCTATCTGGCTACAAAATAATCAATGTGGCAATAGGAAAAATAAAAAATAATTATTATTTAAATTTTCTACATATTTATTTTTTGTTTTTATTTGTTGTATTTTAATGTAGTAAGCTTGTGAGGAATGTGCATAAAAGCTATTTGTATCAGTAGTCAAACCTAATGTTTTCCTTGTGAATCGTATCGTTGATATTTTGACTGTGGAAAATCAAAAAATAAGTAACTTGCTCAAATGTCTAATACCGAAAGATGAATTTTGTTTATCTTTGAAAAGCGTATCTTGTAAGGTACTACAACATAATATATTATAGAAAAAAGGTTGCATTGTTAAAAAATAAATTCAATCCAGAGGTAATGGACTCAATAAAGGAACTTTCACTTCCATTCGTTCCTTATAACTCTTTTTTATTTTTTGCATTCGCAACTCCTAAGTTATGTATATATATAACTTAAGTATCGATGAAGCCTATATAATATAATATATATAACGTCCCATGAAGCCACTCTTTGCCTCCTCTACTCTTAAGATGCTCTGGTGCGTTGAGAACCCATGTTACGTCAAGGTCCTTCATTTATGTTCAAAACATGGCATTGTCAAATTCTCTGCCTGAATCTGATAAGATGCACCCCGGAGCTCCGTAGAATTGAAACCACGATCGGAAAGCTGCCAACACTGCTTCCGACAACTTGTCCAGCACCTGATGCGCCATTGCCGCGTTACTGAAGAGATCAAGTATGGTTATCCATTTATATCCTCTTCGGTGATTTTCGATCCACTTATATGTGCGGTAGGTGTCTCCTGTGGTCAAGGCAAGAGGAGGACTTGGATAAGAAGCGAAAAAACAGGTAGAATCAAGGAGAGTTTTGAAGAGTGTATTCACAGAGGGGCGACCGTAAGTTGGAGAACCGCCATGTGAGAGGAGCGCCTATTATACGGAGGAGGTGGTGTGCCTATTATACGAACGAAGAGAGGAGTAAGCTGTCTGATTAACCCTGGGAAACACATTAGTCTGCCGAGAGGCTCTAGAGAGAGGTTGGAATGATGAATTGAGTGATGGAATGATGGAACTACAGGTCAGAGTATGTAACTATCAGTTGATCACTTTGGGTAGGCCTTGCAGCATTAAAGGGAAATCAGAAATGGAATTGGGTAACTGGGGGGCTAAGGGAGGAAAGGTAACAGTCCATGTAATGAGGAAAATGCCCCGAGACAACCAGATAATCATTGATTATCACTGATAATCATTGACTACGAGATATTTTGAAAAAGGTGGTAGCGAAAATAGAAAATAGTGGGTTTTAGTGGAATATTAGAAATGGAGTGAAGAGGTACGGCTGTCAGAAGCTCGTGTATGACTGTAAGCGAGAACGGACGTGATTAACTAGAGGGAGACTTGGAAAGAGGCAATATTGAAGTAATATGATGATATTTTTTGTAAAGAAGGGGAAGTACCGAGACCTACAAGAAAAACGGTGCACGAAATCACATTGAAGCAGGATAGGGTAAAGCACGGTAAGAAGAAGTGATACCCCCAGGCACTTCGAAAACACAATAGGGAAGAAATAGAAAGTTTACGGAAGCAATTGTGGACAGTACTTCGCCCTACAACAGTCCATTGTGAGCAATACGCAAAAAGAGTACCTCGGACGAATTCCAGAGAATCAGGGAGTTCGACCTCAATCATTCTTGGTGAGTTACGGTGCCACATCACATCGATATCCTTCATTTCCTTTCGGATCAAGGAGTTGTCGAATTCTCTTCCCCCATCCAACGAGATGCGGCCGTTCCAAAACTACGTCCGAAAACCTGTCTCGCACCTGGTGCACCATTGCTGCAAGAGGTCAATCATGATTGCCTCCTTGTGATTCTCAATTGTGGATTGCCGAGTGAAATCCGGAAACGCAAGTACCGGCTCTTGCTGAAACCTCTCGATGCATCGTTTGATATTATACCTGAGATCTTGTGCCATTGCTGTCCAGATTTCCACTCCAGAGCATTGACATGTGCTTGTGGAATGGTGATTAACGGTAGAGGTGGAAACTCATTTGTAACTGTTGGAACTGCTACCGGTGGGTTTTCTGAGAAAGATTCAGAATTGGGTCCCGGAATATACCGTTGTTACCAAAGAAATTTGTGAATAGGCCAAACCCCGTGACAGTGTGTATGGAGTGGTTGTATGCTGCGTCTGCCCGTTCCATGGCGTCATCAGGTTCCAGTCCCCTTTCTAGCTGGTACGCTCGTCACTTAGAGTGCTATGGAGTCGCTCGACGACTTTTTGGATGTTGAGGTGCCAAACCACTTCCAACATTCTCATTTCCTCTCTGATGCTTGTATTGCCAAATTTTCACACCATATAATTGGAACCATGTTCGAAGGGCTCGTAAAACCGCTTCCTCTGATCTGTCCTGCACATGGCATAGTCACCTTACTGAGTACATCGATGACTATGGCTCACTTATAGCCTTGTAGGTGAAAGAATTCACCTTTAAGTCGCTTATCGGTGTGTTCGCGGTAGAGGTCTCTTCTTAAGCTACACGGGGTGGGTGCTGATCATACTTCGTACTGAGGTACACCTCGTATTTCCCAAGAATCTCCTGGATGTGCATTTTCTGCCCCACCAGAAATATTTGCGCCGCAATGCTTGTAAAGTCTCGTTCAGCCCATGATGATTAGTTTTTCCTTGGTGATACGACAACACTTCCTTTTGGTTGTGGATTTCGCAGAGAGCCTACCATCAACGTGCATCGAATAAACGATCGATCTATGCCAATTTTCTTCATTCTCCATTGCAGTTAGTTCTTTTCGCATACTGTAACGTTTCCAACATATAAATGGTAAATTTTACCGGCGTTTATCGAAATGATACTGCTGCCGTACTTGTTATGTCCCATCTTCAGCAACCCCGTCGTTTTTGTCTTCCAAATGATCTGGTACCTCTTGTTGTTGATAATATCCTCAAGCTCCTCCATTTTCGTCGTTTGAACTTTCTTCTGCGGACGTCTCCTCCCCATTCTGGTTTTCTGGTGAGGCCGATTGCTGTCCTTCTTCCGGAGTCCACTCCCTCAAAAACTACCTTTCAATTTCAGACGTTTTCCCTTGGTCATATTCTACTGCGTTTACCATTATTGCTCGCGAGAGCCAATCTGCTACAATGTTTTCCTTGCCAGGTTTGTACGTGATGTCCATGTTGTACTGGATCAATAGTTCTATCCACCTTGTAATTATTGCCGACGATTCCTTTAGTTTCCCCACCCATTGGAGGAGAATGTGGTCCGTCTGTACCCTAAATCTTCTCCCGAACAAGTAGGATTGGGAATGCTCTATTGAACATATTATGGTCTACTATATGATATATAATTATTATCAATAATAATATATAACCCAGTCGTTCTCATTCAAAGGCGCTGTAACGTGCTTCTGCCTAACGTGATACCTTACCTCACTTTATTGTGACAGCACTGCTCCCTGTGCGTACACACTAGCGTCACTCTCACTGTCGTGAGCGTGAACAGTTCTTGTAAGTCAGGAAATGGTAGTACTGGTTCCTTCTGCTACTGATCTATACAATTTCTTATATTGTCTTCAATGGCCCGATCTTACCCCCTCCTGAGATAGTGTGTGTCATAGAAAATGTATTAGTTTTTGTCCCAGCAATGACTTGTCTCGTGATAGTTTTAGTCCGAACTTTCGCATCCTCTGAAAAACGCTCTTTAAGTATTTCACATTGTCTGTAACCAATTTACTAAACACCAGGAGGTCATCCAGGTAAATCTGGCATACTGATTCATCTATATCTCTTAAAAATTCTTCAATTAACCTTTCAAATGTATTGTTCGCGTTCTTCAGATCAAACGGCATTCTCCTAAATTCTTAGTGGGTGCATACGAATCTGGTGATACCCTGCTTTCACGTCTAAGGTGCTAAAGATTTTAGCCCGTCCAAGTCCATCAAGGATATCCTCAAACCTCGGTATCCGATACTTATAAGCGACGGTATTACTTACGTTATTACTTATGTTAATCGATGACCACCCTATATATCTCCCTGTTCTCACCTGGCGTAGGCTTCATCCACATCGCCCACAACGAACTATTATAGGGTGACGTACTGTCTACAATTCAGAAGACATAAATACTTTAGAAGACAAGGATTCATTGTAAATAGTACTATGAATCCTTGTATTCTAAAGTTTTCGATTTCGTCTCTTATGTTCTTCCGGAGTGCCTGTGGGTATCTTCGTTCCCTAACATATGACACTCTTTCCTGCTTTAGTGGAATCTCATGAACCGTCAATACCTCTCCTTCATTAAAGAAAATAACGTCAAATCCGTTGTAATGGCGTCCTTCCAATTTTCCACCTGCGTTACTGCCCCTACTCGCGCCTTACCGTCTGCTATTGTTTGTTGGCATCTGCACTTCTTTCGTCCCATTTTAATATTCCATTTCTCATTACTATTCTTTTATTATCTTAGCCCCACCTTCTCCAAAAGATCACAACCAATAATCACCTGATAATCCCTAAGCATCCTACTCACTACATGAGTTGTTGAAATGCCCCCTTTAGCCCCCACTTACCCAGTTCTATCCTCTATACTGCATGGTCCACCCAGAGTAATTAATTTACATTTGCGAACCTTTACTTGGTGTGTCCACCCCTCGCCGCTAATTAGTACTTCTCTACAAGAGATGGTGTTTGAACTGCTAGTGTCCACCAGATAGCTTACTCCTTCGTTCACTCGGATAATAGGCAGACCGCTCTGCTCTCCTTTCACGTGATAGTTTGTCAATGTGCGGTCGCCTCTCTGCTTACATCCTCCTCAGATCTCACGTGTCTTCCTACCTTCTAGTCCTCGCCTCCACGTGCTTTCTCGGTTTCTTTGCTCACGACCATTCCTTTGGTCATCCACTTTGTCTTCAGTTTCTGTTACTCCTAAAACTTCCGCCGACTCACTTGACGATCCGCTCAGTCTCTGCCGAAGGCTTTTCCTCTGAACTTGTTGGGCATTGACCTCCATTGGGTCACCTTCTACTATATTCCTTCTTCGATACATGTAAGTAATTCTTCCTGAATTATTAAATCCCAGATTAATGAGGCCGTTAGACATTAGTGAACCCGACAGAACTAAAATTCTTATGTTTCGTGTGTTTCTTATGTTATTGTAAAGTTCACCGCTTTTACGAAATTTGCTTACTATTTTTGAACTTGTTGATCTCTCCTTATATCTTCTATTTTTCAATACACACACAATACAAAATATTATTATTATATACTAATTACTTCTTTGTCTTACTAACTTTGTATTTTGTTTCTCTATGCTTCTTTTTTTGACTTACATATTACATTAGTTCCGTATATTTTCTTTCCATTTTTAAATTAAATTATTCATATTTCAAAGTTTCTTTGCATTATATAACTTTACATTTTTATTTTATTAATTATGTTATTTTACTCACATATTTAATTTCTTATATATACCTAACCTATATATACCTTTTATTTCCCTCTTCTTTCATTACATTATTTTTATCTATAATTTTATCATTCTGTACAATTATTTACTTTAATCATTCTATATATCCTTTATTCACTGGTTGTTATCTTGTTTTTTTTCTTAGCCCTGATGAAGGCTATAAACTCTGGCCGAAACGTTGCCATTAGTAAATAAGCTTTTTAACTTATTTTTGTTATTCTCTGACCGCACCTTCTTCTCATAAATATTATCCGATACAATACTTATTTCTAATTTTCGTTTTTTATTTCTCTAAATATGAGAAAAATGAACAAAAACAATATAGTGATTACAATCGTAAATTATGATAAATTTAGCAATGAAATATTTTGACAAGGAAATCAAAATTTACCTAAAGAAAAAAAGTTAAAAACATTATTATTAAAATTAAAATTATTTTAATTTTAAAAATGTCGTATTCTCATTTCGGAATTCCACTTTAATATTAGTGAAAAAATAAAAAATACGTAAAAAATAAAAATAAAAATGCGTGGAAATACGTAGATCAAGCAGGCAAACTTTGCGGCTCTCGTAGCATCAACATCTAGAGAAGTGGGGGTAAGCTGCCACTTCCTCTGGCCTAGCAATTACTTTTTTTTTTTTT
>NW_027109334.1:339135-354919 GCF_000696795.3 Halyomorpha halys
CAATTTCAGTAACTTCTATGGGGTTCTAGATGGTAAATCCGTTTACAGATGGGAAATTTATTATTCCGTATTCAAATGAGAAGAAAAGTAAATTTGCCCCGAAAGTGTTGCCATCTCTTGAAAAAAAAACTTACTAAAAATCGGTACATTTAGCCTTAAGGCATACCGTGCATCTGCCTATGACCTGTTGCACAGTCCTCTTCATCCCCCACCAGAAGTAGCGTCGTTTAAGGGCCTGAACTGTCACTCAAACCGCGGTGGTTAGTTTTCCCCTGGTGATAAGCCAGGGTGACCTCTTTTTGTCTTTCTTCGTCTCGTAGGGTTTCAAACATCATTGTACTTCTAATAAAGGTTCTATCGACCCCCATCAGTTCCTGTCTCCATAGTCTCCTAATTTCGTCCTGAGTGACAGCATTCCCCACTTATAAATAAAAAGTTTTCCCGCGCTTCGAGCGTCATTCAGTGCGCTTCAAAGAAATTTGACCGACAGACCATTGTAGATACCCTATATGTGTAAAATAAAAAATCTGGTGTGGTGTGCATATCACCCAACTTTTACTTACTTAGTGTTGAAATTAACCCTCATTCGTTTTCAAACAGATATTTTTATTTTTATTCATTATTATTTTTATTATTTTATTTATTTTCACTGGAGTAGTTTTTGCCCATACTAATTTTCTAAATGAATCTTTCAATCGACTTATTGACTAACTCTAATTCCAGCAGTTTTCAGAAAAGAACTTTTGATAATATTTTTTATTGCAAAATTTTAACATTTTCTTTTGCAGAAGTATGGCAGAAATATAAAAACATGACAGTTAACTAAAATGTACATTCTGCTCTTAACCATTTATATAATGCTAAATTGTTATAGAATCAATATTGAAAATACTAAGAATGAGTTTATGGAGGTCATCATCCTTTCAAGTGAAAGGCTTAAATATAAGTATAGTTAAATTAAAAAACTAACTCTTTAATAATTATTGTGGTGTAAAAACATTAATCAGATTTGCATAATGTAAGGTCATTCTCCATTACCTTCTATGACTTTATATGTTAATTTTTTTTTTTAAATCAATAATAATACATCTTTGGCAATCATGCAATAATAATAAAATATTTGGTTTTCCAATGATATATAATATATCTATATTGCTACTCTTGATTCCGAAAATGTTTTCTACCTGGAAAAAATATTTTTCCTCTTTTCTCCTGAAGTTAATTATCAAATACTTTCATAATTTACATTTATCCATTTTTCACTATGAACAATGTTTTTTTGCCAATTGTCATTGCATTTGGTAAGATTGATATGTTGCAACAGTTCATTGCCAAGGCCTATACATATGACAGCTAAACATAACAGTTGATGCTACTGTTAGGCCACGGACATTACTTGTATCAATAACATTCATGCCAGACTCAGTGCAATATTACTGTCATGGCTGTAATTATCAAATAGTTACACCATGGTTGTGGCTAACACTTTCACTGCAAAAGTGAAAAGTGTAAGATGGGGCAGTGTAAGACTCCAACAGGAGTTTTGGGTCGACGTAAGAAAAGAAAAAAAAAAGTATTAGATAGTTCTCTGTCAAAGTGTATACATGTTACAGTAAATGCTTGTTATTTTTTTTCATGGATTTTTATTTATTTTTTCATTTATGAAAAATAACATATATCTAACAAACTCAATCAATTTGCGAAGAATTGCAATATCACAATTTTGAGAATAAAAAAATGTTAAAGACTTTGTTAGTATAAAAACAAAATCAGTCAATCAATTTATAAATTGTATGATGTGTTATAATACACTTCTAGGAATTTAAATAGTTTACTATGTTTAAAACTGCACTATTTCACTTTTTTTTTTTTTTTTTTCAGTTTCTACCTATTTGCACCTTTATCTTACGGTATGTCTGGTCCCTATGCGCATGATCCAAACAGTACCATGCATGGACTGAAATGGTTTGATTCCTGGGAGTTTTAGCATTTTTACATATATAACAGTTGGGCTCAAAAGTTCATAGGCTAACATAAAAAACAATTTTTTTTTATAAACTTTGATTTTATTATTCAATATAGTTGCCTTCGAGGGCTATACAATGATTATAACGGTCATACAATTTTTCGATATAGTTTTTATAGTATGATTTGTCTTTAGCATCAAAATAGGCCTCAGTTTCAATGGTAAATTTCTTTCCAGCGAACATTCTTTTGAGGTCTGAGAAAAGGAAAAAGTCGCTGGGAGCCAGATCTGGAGAATAAATTTGGGTTTATTACGATAGAACAGCTCCAAACACTGCTCAAAATCATCAATTCGTTGTTTTTGTTCGTTGTGAGCTCACCCGGCACCCACAGAGCTTTTGCATATTCATTCACGATGCAACACATACCTTTGATATCTTTAGAGTCTCAGCTATCTTGAAAAACTTCACTTTACGGTCATCCAACTGTATTTTTCTTCACCAAGAAGTAATGCTTTATTAACACACGAAATTCTTTTTTACCATTTTTTTCAAACTAATAAAAGTTGCATCATTCAAAATGCTATATCTCACAAACTAATAGTTGGACAGCTGTAAAATTTATACACCTATCTTTTTGAAGGTTAGGGCTAACTAAAAATCATATGGAATAAATAGTAGTAGCGCCACGGATGTGTCAGCCTATGAACTTTTCAGCCTGCTTGTTAGCTGTTGTAAATTAATTTTTATAATATATTAAAATAAATGATTCTTATTATCATTATAATTCAGAATTTGTGTGCATATATTTATATATTTTTATATGAATAAATTATTTATTTATTACCTTTATTTAATTATGTAACCAATTAATAAATAAAGTTGTTTTTATCATTTTTTTTCGTTAAGGAATGTATGAAAGTAAAAAAGCTATTTTACTATAATTGATTCATAAAACAAAATATTATTTTATGTTAACTCCTTATTTTTTACTGTAAGTGTAAAAAATATTAAAATGTAGTAAAATAGTGAAAATGCTGAAAACTTTGTACACACCTTATCGTATAGTTTATTTAAAATTTATCAACTTTTATTGTTGTTTAAATGTATTCTGTGGACTGTAAATAGGGCACAGCAGAATTTGTGTTTTGGATAAAATGACAAATTAAAAAAAATGAAACTATGGAAGGAGAAAAAAAAGATAATTGCTTTTAAATTAATCCGAAAAATAACATGAGAATGTTATTCCTTCAATAAAGAGGTTTATTGAACAAAATAAAATGAAAACTATGACATTAATTAAATAAATGTTTGAGCTCTAAAAAAAAAAGGGAAAAACAAAATGATCAGAAAATAGCTTACTATCAAAAGTAATATTTAGCATGAAAGTAAAAATATTTCTTCATTCATAAGTAAAAATATTTAGCATGAAAAAAACAAAACATAAATTAAACATAGTTAGTTAGATATTGTGAATTTCAAAAAGGATAAGTCCTGCAGATAGCAACTTCTCTTTCTTGAACTGCAGACCTATGGTTATACAAAAGTAGTTTTAAAGAGGATAAGGTTCTTTCTGAAGATTTCTTCTGCCTCATGTAGATTAAACAAGGGCTTCCCATCAAAGTAATTCTCCCTCCTACTGCAGCAGATAAAACTGTTACTTAGGCAATTAACACAGAACCCTTCAGCTTCTCAGTTTGTACTGGTCTCTGATGGACTAGACTCTGCTGTGGAGACTGGACAGAACAAGTGCTGTGAGGGCTTGAGCATATCCAACTCCTAGATTTCGATGATAGGGCACACACATACCACGTAAAAATATAACACTTGAACCAAATTCCACTTAAGAATCTCAAAATAAAATCTCTAAAATCCGTCTACATTTATTCTATTCCTATATTCCTGAAACCCTCAAAGCTTCTACTGATGCACAGTGGTAGGAGCCATAGGGATGTTTGGACATTATCTTATATCTCTGTTTCTATTTATCCTAGAATATTATTTCTGGTATCCTTTTAAAGCTACTTAATCTATGTACTTTTAACAAGGTAAAAAGATTATATGTAAGTTATAAAATGCATAAAAAAATACTTAAAACAAAATTTTTTTGAAAATTTATTTATATCAATATGAAATACTCTCATTAGTGTAAACATAATATGTGTAACTTATATCAGTGTAAACATAAGCTATAAAAAATATCTGAGATAAACTGAAACAATATCTGTGTGAAACTAATTTGTCTAGGATAGGTATCTATTTTAAAGCCAAAAGACCCAATTAGATATACTGAGGACATGCCTCAGAAGAGAAGAACAAAAATTGATGTTTTTGATTATAACTCCCTTTCTAGTGCTTTAATTCAGCTGTTTAATTTTTCATTAAGTACACAATTATATTTTCTACCAATAATGCCCTTTTATATATACAAATAGTACATGCTTAAGTCAAAAAGAGCATATAATGAAAAATTAATGTGCTCGGATTCCGATTCTAAAATTTATTACCGATATACACGCGTTTTCTTCTAAATGATTGCTGTTGTTCTGGTTTGTTCCTTAGCTATTGAAATCCTTAATTTATCCATTGGAAAAAATATATAATGAAAATTAATCATTATTTGCATAAAACTCAAAATTTATAAATTTTGTAATATACAAATATGTACAAAAGACAATATGACAGGTCAGGATTAGCTAGAAAAAATCAACTAAATCGAACAAATATTGGCTAAGGTATAGAGAATGTTTCATTTCACCTATCTGTCTATATAGTAATGTAATATTCGATTGTTACTCATCTCAGATCTCCAAAAAATATATATAGAAATGATTTTTCTGAATATGAAGGAGATGGTTGGAGGTACGATCAAAATAAAGAAGAATTGTTTAAATAATAGTCTACATTCCAATAACCGATGTAAATGCAATAGTGTTGAATATATTTGTTGTCCCATTTCTACAGCCCACTCAGTAAATATAGGAACCAGTTCTGTAATCATCAATAACTGCACACTCTGACTTTACCCCAGCCTTCAGTCACTGAATACCGAGCATGTCCCCTTCTTTTAAAAAAATATCTTCATATTTTCTCAAGACTCTCCAGTCCTCAGCTTGATCGGTTGCTCCGACCCATGCAATAAAATGACATTTGTACATTTTACTACCCCCCACCCCACTTAATTCTCCATTTTCCCTTCATGTTTTTAGCCCAAGCACCCACCTTCCCTAGTTGGTCACAACCCACAATTACTTTGTATTCCCTCGGCATACTCTCTGCGATATGTACCGGCAAGTTCTCTCTATTAAATCCCCACCGGGTCAGCCCTAATCTTCACCTTCCCCTCTACCACACCAGAGTGACTAATTTGCATTGACATACCTGAGTCTGGTGTGTCCTTTCTCCACTACACAGCTTTTCTAGAGCTTCTCGGCACATGATAGTGTTGGAACTACCAGTGTCCACAAGGCATCTCACTCCTGTAATCAATATTATTGCAGACCGACGCTCTTATACCTCATGTTGTAACTTAGTGTTGTGGCTCCTCTGCCGGCATCTCCTTCAGATCTTCTCTCTGGTTCTTCCCTCTTCTTCGATAGGTCTCCAAATGTTCCTGGTTCTCTGTTCTCTTCCCGGCCCCCTTCCTTCTAATTCTGTGTCGGAGGCCTCTGACACTACTGTGGACTCACTTAAGGAATAATTTCTTCTTTATTGTACTCTTCTTCGCCTTAGAATCTGCGCGTTCGCGAAATTAAAATTTGTAGTAAAACAGTAAAAATAGTGTGGTAGTGTTAGTTTGAGTTCAAATACTTCGTGAAATAAAAACAGTTAATGTTCGTTAGCAGTTAAACTGTAACATCGTAAAATGGATCTCAACAGTTTTAATGAAATAAATCGAATTGAGCAGCTGACAGGACCTGAAAACTTTCAAATGTGGAAATTCAAGGTAAACATTTTCTTAAAAGCCTAGGGGGCTATGCTAGTGATTATTTCTAAAGATTTTGAGCTTCCCTGAAACCAGCAAAGTGAAGAATATAATTTCTATATACAAAATGACGCTACAGCCCAAAACGTAATAGTAACCTCAATAAATCAGAGAGCATTGACTCATATTTTGACTTGTACCTCTGCAAGTCAAATGTATTCCAGAATATGTAACATATATGAGGGAGATGTTTCTCAGCAAAAGTTTGAACTTTTGCGAGAATTCTATGATTTTAAGTTTAAGACTGGGATAGGGACTTCTACAGGGACAGGGAGCTCTATCGAAAATGTGCCATTTAAACTAAAATCGTTGGGAAATGATATACCAGATATGATCATTTCCAAAGTAATAACTACACATCCACAACAATATAAATATTTTATAAGTACTTGGGAAAGCACAGGCTCTGATATGAAAACTTTCCAATTTACTCCAAAGACTGACGGCTGAAGAAAGGCGCTCTTCTATTTTTACTGAGGAATCAGAAAATCAAGTTGCGTTCAAAACGAATGTAAGAAGAAATTGGAGAACTACTTCATACAAGAGGTAATGTTTTTCTTGCTACCAGGGCATGTGAGTAAAGACAGCCCTACCAAGAAAAGACAAACCACCTAGAGAAGAACTGTTAATCTGAAATATCATAATATTAATAGATACATATGGAGTAGAGATGCGACATCGATAAAAAACATCGATGTTTTTTTTAACCATTTCAGTAACATACGCATGTCCCGGCCAGTCAGAAGTGCTTTTTCAATCAACCAATAGAACATGGACTCCAAAAAAACATCGACTACAAAAAACATCGATGTTTTAAATATCGTTACTTACAATACATTACCCAAAATACATCGATGTTTGAAAATATCGTTGGTTACAATACATTAACCAAAATACATGGATGTTTTTGAACATCCATTTGAGTAACATAAGGTCTGTTCCAACGATCACGCATTCTACGGCCTGTCAGAAGTGGTTTTTGAAACTAAGAATCCGACATTGTCTACAAAAAACATCGATGTTTTAAATTATCGTTACTTACACATTGCTCAAAAAAACATCGCTGTTTTAAAATATCGTTGCAAACAATGAATTACCCAAAAACATGGATTTTTTAAAATATCGTTGTGTACAATACATTTTCCAAAAAACATTGTTGTAATTTGATCATCTACTTCAGAAACAAAAGGTCTGTTCCGCCCAGTCAGAAATGGTTGTTGGAACAAAGAATGTAACTAAAAAAAAACATTGATGTTTAAAATATCAATGTCCAATATTAAAATATCGTTGCTTGATTTTGAAGTGGATAATTATATGAAGCGGTCGATTTTTTTGGGTAATTCATTGTTTGCAACGATATTTCAAAACATCCATGTTTTTTGGGTAATGTATTGTAAGTGACGATATTTTAAAACATCAATGTTTTTTTGTAGACAATGTCGGATTCTTAGTTTCAAAAACCACTTGTGACAGGCCGTAGGACGCGGGATCGTTGACCAGACCTTATGTTACTTAAATGGATGTTCAAAAAACATCGATGTGTTTTGGGTAATGTATTGTAAGCAACGATATTTTAAAAATATGATGTTTTTTTTGTAGTCGATGTCGGATTCTTTGTTAAAAAAAAAAAATTCTGACAGGCCGAAAATGCGTGATCGTTGGAACAGACCTTATGTTACTCAAATGCACGTTCAAAAACATCGATGTATTTTGGATAATATATTGTAAGCAACGATATTTTAAAAACATCGATGGTTTTGTAGTCGATGAGGGATTCTTTGTTTAAAAATCACTTCTGACAGGCCGTAGAATGCGTGATCGTTGGAACAGACCTTATGTTACGCAAATGGATATTCAAAAACATCGATGTATTTTGGGTAATGTAGTGTAAGCAACGATATTTTAAAAACATCGATGTTTTTTGTAGTCGATGTCCAATTCTTTGATACAAAAAGTACTTCTGACTGGCCTGAGCATGGTAGTCGTTGGAACAGACCTTATGTTCCTTCAATAGTTGTTCTAAAACATCGATGTTTTTTCGGTAATGTATAGTAAGCAACGATATTTTACAACATCGATGTTTTTTGTAGTCGATGTCGTATTCTTTGATACAAAAAGCACTTCTGACTGGCCTGAGCATGATAAGAACAGACCTTATGTTTCTGAAATTGTTCAAAAACATCGATGTTTTTCTAGTCGTAATTTATCTTTATTACGTTTTTAGCGTGATGATTGGAGGTCCTTTTTTATCCCACCACATTGTTGACAGGAAATTGTTTATACTGTAATTTTTTTGTTTTCATTTAGTTACTTTTGGAAAAAAAAAAAAATATTAAAAATTAGGGCAAACGTAAAACATCGAAAGTAAAACATCGATGTTAAAAAAACATCGATGTTTCAAAACATCGACATCGATGTCGCATCCCTAATATGGAGTATAATGGTCGGATTTTACTCCTTTTACTCTAGCAGGGCTACATTATAAGGAGGCTTTGGAGTGATAAGATGGGTGGAATTTTCAAAGGTTCAAATTAGGTCTGTTTCACTGTTTGTGATAGGTCACTCGTGGCACTGTTGCCATCTGATTGGTGGTGTAGAGGGCGATAGTGTGTTGAACAGCGGGTTCGAAGAACTTGATGTGCCTCCGTTGTATAAACTCGGGTACAGTTGGTAGGTCGAAGATCTCGTGAAGTTGAGGTGGCTTAGTGATGTGGAACTCACTATTTTCCGCATCACAGTGTCCTGAAACTACTGAAAGTGGCGTTTTGTTCCGTCCCGGAGGTGAGTGAAGAGCGGCGCACCGTATAGGAGAGCCGGACGTATTATACTTTTGTAAATTTTTAATAGTTTGATTCCTAGGTATACGATTGAGTTAGATGGCGCTAGTGTGGTGTTCCCCTCTCGTAAGGAGCGAGGCAATCTGGACTTCCTCCCCTTCTGCAGAGCAAACACCACACAATCGGTTTTGGTTAGTTTTACACTTATGTTGATGTTCATTAGTTTCTCCGTGATGTCTTCACATAAACTTTCGGCGTGGCCCAGAGCTGTAGCGGCATTGACACTGCTGCTATAGATGGCAATATCGTCTGCATATGCTGCGATGGTCGCTTTTCTGTAATTTTGTCCGACAATGTCCGCCGTGTAGATGGAAAAGAGCACCGGGGATAAGACTGATCCTTGGGGAACACCACATGTGAGAGATAAAGTTCGAGAGAAATCGTCGCGAACTCGTAAAGCTAGTGTCCGTTCTTTTAGAAATAACAGAATGATACTATAGAGCTGTTCTGGGCACTCGAGGTCCGCGAGCTTACGGCATAACATGCCGTGAGACACGGAGTCGAATGCTTTCGTACAGTCTATAGAAATCATAGCTGCCGCTGCAATACTGTTGAGGTCTCTGCACTCCTCTGTTTGAAGTTTCGTGATGGTGTTCTGTACTGAGGTTAAGGGGACTTAGAGCCCCTCATTTATATGCCTATTCCATGTGGCTATGACCGAGAAGTGGTCTTAACTACTCTGTTTGAGATAGTTTGGTGCATTGTTTTGGTATCGTTTATTAATCATTCTATTGATATTGTTAATTGTTATGCATAGAAATTATAAATACATAAAAATGACAATATGTTTTTACAAAATGGAATAATTTGTAAATTTGAGAACTTCGGTGAGGCTCGAGGTGCTGCGCTCTGGCGGGTTGTGGTTGCACCGCTTGCTCCTTCTCGCCCCACTCGCTACTGTCATATTGATGCTGAGGTAGATAAAAACTGCATCCATGACAACCAAAATGGTTGGTTGTGTAAAAAGTGACAAGTGTCAACTAAAAGATGTGATGTACATACCAGATCTCAGTCGTAATTTGTTGTCTGTCGATAAAACAACACAGAACAGTGGATACGTAACTTTCTCAAAAGACAACGTAAAAATTGTAAAGAATGATATCGTGATAGCTGGAAAAAGATCTCCTAAGTGATTTTATGAAGTGAACTTGAAGGTTGATTTACATTCGAGAACTTTTGCAACTAATGTACCAGAAACCAAAAAAGACACTGAAACATCTGTGTTTGTTAAAGACTGTATGATTGGTGTTGATGAAAAATCAACTATTTCACTTTGTGATGAAAATTTACCTAACGATGAAATAGAACTGGAAGAATAAGCTGATGCAGGAGACCGAAACAATTTGAGATTTGAAACGGAAGAAAATCTACAGATAAAGAAGTATTCTATCAGATTTGAAGGTTCATTAAGATTCTCAGAAAATTATAGAGAAAAAGAAAATACAGATTATTGAGAAGGAAAAAGTAAGAAAGTGGATTCCAAAGCAGATAATTTAAGAAAAAGTACGAACTATACTGGTACTAAGAAAAAGAAAGAAAAAGGGATTCAGTGTTTCAACACAGTTAAACCTTGTGTTGGTCCAAATGTTCAAAATAACTTAAAAAATTCTGACTCAATGAAGTGATTGTGAAACATTAAAATAAAAAAAAATTGTAACTTAGAATTTTTTTTTATTGTTTTATCTGTGCACAAAACTAATATTGTAATTTTTTTTAAAATATTTATTTATTGCTATTTACAACTGTACATTTAGTAGATCTGATCTAAGTTAAATTGGAGTGTTACAGGCGTGTAGGGAAACTACCCATTCGTAGCACTCTAATGACATTTTTTGGTTAGCTGGTCTCGTGGCCATCTTCTTTTCAGGCGCCTCGGAGGATTGTCAGGAATGGAAGAGGATGCAAGGTTAGAAACTAGAGGGTTTGATTGGTTAGGGAGTTTATAATGGAAGGAGTGATATCTGGTTCGGGCTAGATCGGTTACATAGGGAACATTAAGGTCTTTATGTATGATTTTATTTGTGAGAAAGTAAGGAGCATTGATGATTTTACGAAGGATTTTGGATTGTAAGGAATGAATACGAGAGGAATTCGAAGGATTAGTGGAGCCCCAAAGCTCAACTCCATATGTCCAGATTAGGGTTAATACAGTCATGTAGATCAGTCTTTTGTAATGTGTTGGAAGTTTAGATCATTTGTCTAGTAAGTGCTGTAATAGTTGAAATCGACGGGCAGTTTCCTATCTTTTCAGTCTTGTGTGAGGATTCCAGGTTAATCGTTTGTCTATATGTAGTCCAAGGTAGCGGTTCTGTTCGACAGAGGTAAGAGTAACACCATTAAATGAAACTGTAAGGCAGTCAGTAGGTTTACGACGAAGGGTAAAGGTAATTTGATGGGGTTTGTTGGAATTTATCTTAATCCTCCAATTACGACACCATTCTTCGAGGGCTGTGATATGGGATTGGAGAGTTTGGGATACAATTAATGGATTATTTTTTAACAGCGAGCACACATGTGTCTTCGGCATACGTGGTGAGGATAGTGTTAGCATTGGTTGGAATGTCAGCTGTATAAACGGTGTAGAGGATGGGACCGAGAATACTACCTTGAGGAACACCAGCGGACTGAGAATAGAGGGATGAATAGGAACCACTGTGGTTTACTTGCAATAATCTATCAAAGAGAAAGGAACGAATGATGAGAAAATATGTAGGAGGTAGGAATTTACGGAGTTGGTAAAGCAGTCCCCTGTGCCAGACTCGATCAAAGGCCTGTTCTACATCGAAAAAGACTCCCGCGTAGTACATTCCGCGCTCCAAAGAAGACGAGACTACGTCCATTACACGATTACATTGCTGGATAGTAGAGTGGGATGTTCGGAATCCAAACTGGTGATCAGGGATTATAAGATTGGAATCCAGGATGGGGTATAGGCGTTTCAAAATGAGTTTTTCAAGGATTTTGCCCATGATCGGTAATAGAGAGATAGGGCGATAGGATTATGGGTATTCTGGAGGCTTTTGGGGTTTGGGGATAATTTTAACAATAGATAATTTCCAGGCGTCAGGAAAATATGTGGAACGGAGTACGGCGTTATATATGTAAGTGAGGAATAGGATGGCTTTCCGAGGAAGAAGTTTAAGAATGTGGGATGTTATTAGATCGTATCCAGGAGCTTTGCGGGTAGGTAATCTTTGAATGATACTAGATACTTCAGAAGGATGAAACACTTTAAGTGGGAGGGTCATTTGGAGCGGAATATTTAGTTCTGCTTCAATACATTCAAGATGAATTGGGTTAAGGATATCAGGATGTGGAATAAAGGTTTTGGAGAGGTGTTGTCCGAATTTGGTTAAAAGTTTTTTAGTGTTCCTCCATAATGATTTGTCAGTAGTTGTAAGATTTTCAGTAAAGTTAATTAAATTTTGTATTTTCTGATTTCTACTTTTAGTTTGTTAGTTGATACGTTTTGTAAGTTGGATATCTGGTCCTAAGCCACTTCGATCTTGCTCTGCGTTTTTACCTTAATAAGATACGAATATGCTGTGGAAGGTTATTTTGTTTATTGTTACTGATTCAATTAGTCGATGTGTTTTCAGTTATACTTGTTCTTATTGATCATGTGAGTTTTTCAATAGCTTCGTCAATGTCTTGTTTTGTCTTCAGTCCAATGTTTAAGTCCAGTTTAGTTTCCAGTTCACATTTGAATTTGTCCCAGTCAACTCTCCCTGTTATCAATGAAGGGGCGGAGGGCTTTGGTACAAAGCATGAATGTAAAAAAAGTAGAACTGGACTATGATCTGATTATAGGTCTTCCAGGGATTTAACAGTGGTTTGAGAGGGAGAAATCTGAGAGGTGATGAATATATCAAGGATATCAGGGCGCTTTTTGAGGGATGTAGGCCAATAAGTTGGATTTTTTGTAGAGAGAATGGAATAGGTACTGGAGGTGGAAACACGGGATAGGATGTTACCACGGGAGTTGGATGTGCGGCATCACCATCGTTGGTGCTTAGCATTATATTCTCCCCCAGCAATGAAGTGCGGTCCGAGGGTTCGGAATCAAGGAGGTTATAAGAAAGGTTATTACCAGGAGGACAGTATATAGCTGAAAAGGTAACATGGAAAGGGCAAGTTGAAATGGTAACCAAGGTTGATTGAATTGCAATATTGTAATTTAAAAATTATTTTATTAATGTATGTAAAATGAAAATTCTTTTTAATTTTTTATTGATACATGTTGCTCTGTGGCAAAATGTGAATATATCGATTGTATCACAGGCCGGTATGTAACAGCAAGTGTAAGGTCCCTAAGCATTGTGTGTGTACTTGTATTGTTAATTATCACTACAGTAAGAACGTTTTATGTTGTCTAACCGTAACTAATAAAACAGTAAGAACAATAAAAATATTTTATTTTACACCTCGAATATTAAAATATTTTACACCTCGCTTTCAACAGTTTCTACATTCGAAGCATGGAGTTCGGGAATATTGAGCCACCAGGTGCTCAAACTTGCCGCATCTTTGACACTTGCGGTCCAGCCGGCGAGACCAAAGTGGATTGCGAAGCAAATAATTTAAGAAAAAGTAAGAAATATACTGGTACTAAGAAGAAGAAGAAAACAAGAAAGAAAAAGGGATTCAGTGTTTCAACACACTTAAACCTTGTGTTGATCCAAATGTTCAAAATAACTTAAAAAATTCTGACTTCGGCTACTGGTTCTGGATTTCGCTTGCCCTGATCTTCTATCTCTGTTCAGAGTTTGCTCTCTACCGCTATCTTTGTGCTCTCTTTTTCTCCAGGGCGGCGGAGTACTCCTAAGCCGATTTTACGAAATCCTGGATCTGAAACGCTGAGATCTATTATCTCTTGGCCACACTCAACAAAACATTGTCCACTCGGTTCATCTGTGGATACATCATTATACGTCCGAAACAACAATACAGTCCGAACAGTGGACTGAAAAGGGGAACCGGTTCAAAAAAAAAGCAAAAACTGACTTCTTGTCAGGGAAAGTGATGGTGACTGTTTTTTGGGATAGTCATGTAATTATTTTAATCGACCTTCTTCAAAAAGAAAAAAACCATTACTTGACAAGCTCAAGACTGAAAAAGAAAATCCTGTTTCACCAAGACAACGCACCGTTTCGCACCTCAGTGGTTGCCATGGCGAAAATCCACGAATTACGTGTTTGGACTACTTGACCATCCGCAATACTCACCAGATAGCCCTAAGCGACTTCTTTTTGTTCCCTCATCTAAAAATTGCGGTCGGAGGACAGAGATTTTCCTCAAATGAAGAGGCAATCACCTTTGTTAATTGTTCACAATATTTTGCACAATTTTGCAGAGAATAACGCTGAATACTTTTTACTTTTTTATCATCCATTACAGAGATGGGAGCATCGCTTAGGAGAAGTGTGTAGAGTTACAAGAATACTATGTTGAAAAAAAAGAAAGAAAAAAGCATGTCTTGTATATTTGTTAGGTCGTAAACTTTTCACACCACCCACGTATATATACTGTACTGAATAAAGCAATAGTATTTCTGGAACCCGTGCGAGTCGTTTCATATTATTTTTCTCCCTGTTTCACTCTTTTCTCTCGACGATACCTAAGTGGTGCCAAAACCCGGAAACGAGTGTCAACCAAAAAAAAATTGTTGTCTTCCTATTTGGAAAGTACATCAACAATGGCAGCAGCACATGCAAATGCACTCGAAAGCATGAAAATTCGCACAGCAACGTAACCGGATCTGCGGAATGCAATATCCGATTTAGAAAGGCAATATCCGGTGGAGAAATGGGTATGTTAAACCATTTTCTCAAAAGAGGTGACCGACTTATAGCGAGAATGAAGGAAGAATGAAGAGAAAAAAGGTAGGGAATGACCTACTAAACAGAGGAGTTCCCATTGAAGGGGCCTTGGTATGTAGGATAAAGACGAGTTTTCTAAACCAAATTCAGGCCGATTTAGAAACACCATGACCCATAGTTAAGGATAGACTGAAGTAAGCTTTCGGGGGTGGAAGATGGACGACGGAAGAAATGATAAGAGAGGTGAAAACCTCGACAATGTAGTGGACAGTTTTCTGGGGTTTTCCTTGCCCAGTATAACCAAATCACGGAGAAAATGGAAGAAACTCTTAAGAGGGAGAAAACTCTGAACAGAGATAGAAGATCAGAGCAAGTGAAATCCAGAACCTGCAGCCGAAGTCAGAATTTTTAAAGTTATTTTGAACATTTGGATCAACACAAGGTTTAAGTGTGTTGAAACACTGAATCTATTTTCTTTCTTGTTTTCTTCTTCTTCTTAGTACCAGTATGTCTTCCTCTGGGGCCCACCGTCCTCCTTCAAACGCCTTTTTTAACCTTTCCTTGATAACTCTGCAAGGGGTCTCTGAATCTGGTTGAGGATACTCGTCTTTACACTGCAGACGAGCGCTATCGATTAGGTTTTCAATAGACTTCATACCAATTCGGTCACCCTCTTTTATGAAGTGGCTCAGTTCTCCTGTTTCCCCGGTAAACCGTTCGAGGTCAGAAATAGTCTTCCTTAAGTCTTGGGCGGTTACTGTCCGTTCGAGCCAGGACCCTTGCTGACGGGATTAGGAGGTACCTGACTAACACGAAGGTCAGCATTAAGAACCAGGAGCACATAAACCAGAAAATTGGGGAAATCAGTGTCATTGTGGTAGGACTAGAGGCCAAATGGCACTTCCTCCCTGTTATAGTTAGGGAGGTGGTCCGGGAAGCCTTATACACCGACCAGCTCTACAGCATCATAACCGAAAAGGTTGGAGAAATGGTGGCTCCGCAGATAGTGAAGACAATGGGGTAAGCCTTGCAGGGATATGGGAGTGAGGCGTCTCCTACCTTTGAAAGGGTCAGCGAGGCTAAGCCACGGAAGAAGACCTAGCGGCAAGAACCCAAAAGTAAAAAGGAGCCACCAGTAGCGAGACATAATGATGAGAGAGAGGGAGAGGGAGAGGGGGA
>NW_027109334.1:355439-355796 GCF_000696795.3 Halyomorpha halys
TTAATTACAAAATAATATCCTTCTTAAACAAAAGAACAAAATTAAAATAAAATAAGAAAGAGATTTAAAATAAAATATTCTCTGATAAATTTATACATACAAAATAACATTATTTTAAGTACAAATGAATTAAAAGAAAATAAATAGATACAAAATAAAATAAATAAATGAATACTAATAAAAATAAATAATAACAAATAACATTCTTCTTGTATTAACCAAATAAGATTTAAAATATACTATCCAATGGGACTGTTGAATAAACAAAATAATATTCTTATAAATTCAAAATTATTAAAAAATTGTATTTTTCAACAAATGACGAAACAAAATTATATAATTTAAAATCCTTATGAA
>NW_027109334.1:355846-357162 GCF_000696795.3 Halyomorpha halys
ATGTCAGCTGACTGAGGAGATCAGCTGATCGCATGTATATAAAGAGATGTACCGAACCCAATAAAGTTAATATGTTACAGCAGTTCACACGTGTTACATCTTATTCCTTCTTCTCTTTTTTGACATTTGGCTTTCGCCGATACTTAACTGGTGCCGAAACCCGGGAACTTTAGATACCGGATAAATTTTCAGTCTAAAAGAAATTTTTTTTTATTCATTGTTCTCTTTGAACTATGACCAGTAACGGATTAGTGAGAAAAGCAGTTCTGAACCTAGAGAATATTAACCAAAACAACCAACCTCAAGCTGCAGTCAACCAAGCTTTAGCAGGTGCCAACCCACCTCCGCAGGTGATGCAACCATTACCAGAAGTCTCTTTAGCGCAATATCATGCCACAACGCTAGAATGGATCAAGGTCCGTACGGCAACTGCCCAGGACCTGAGAAAGGCGGTATCTGACCTAGAAAAATTCACCGGAGAGACCGGAGAATTAAATCATTTTTTAAAAGAGGGCGATCGCCTGATGGGGCGAATAGAAGTGAAGATGTCGGAGGATCTACTAGACAGCGAGGATGCAAAAGCACTGAAAGCAGCGGTAGTCTGCCGTGTAAAAAGAAGTATTCTTAATCAGATCCAGGCTGACGAAGAGACCCCTTGGAGAGTTATCAAGAAAAGATTAAAGAAGGCGTTTGGAGGAGGACGGTGGGCCCCAGAGGAAGATATATTCATGATGTTCAGAGAAACTAAAAAACCGAGACAGTCTAATGGTCAGTATGCCGCAGAACTCCTGGCACGCTATGACAGAATTCAAGACAAATTCAGCGAGATGTTGGAGACGATCCAAGTACAGGGTCGAATGCAATTCTTATCTCCGGTGCTAAAGATACAGTTGGCAAAGGAGCTAGGGAAGAAGGAAGGATTTCCGAGAGAGCGCTCGTTTGTGGAAATAGCCCAAGATCTCATAGAAGCAGAAGACACTGCGAGTGAGTATGCATTGGGAGCGGTGTTGTCTCAGGATGGTAAACGGGGAGATCACCCAGTGGCATATGCCAGTAGGCGCCTAACAGAGACGGAGGCCAGATACAGCGCACTGGAACGAGAGCTCTTGGGAATAGTGTGGGCTGTTGACCACTTTAGGCCCTATGTATTTGGCAGAAGATTTAGTATACACACTGACCATAGGCCTCTTCAATGGGTGGGGAAGTTAAAGGAATCTTCGGCTAGGATTACGCGTTGGAAGGAGGTCCTGGCACAATATAACATAGAAATAATCTATAAGCCAGGAAAAGAAAATGTCGTAGCCGATTGATTGTCT
>NW_027109334.1:357212-364310 GCF_000696795.3 Halyomorpha halys
CCTAATGGACGAATTTTTAAGAGGAATTGACGAATCCATTTGTCAGTTTTACATGGATGATCTCCTTGTCTTTAGTAAGAACGAGATTGAACATGTGCGACATCTACACAGCGTATTCCAGAGAATCAGGCAATTTGGGCTTAAATTATCAGCAGATAAATCATCGTTGGGGCAGGAGTAAATAAAGTTTTTGGGCCACACGATTTCCAAGGAAGGAGTTAAACCCGACGCAGAGAAAGTCGCAGCTATACGCAAGATAACAGTGCCTAGGGATGTGAAGGGAGTTCGGAGGTTGCTGGGAACATTAAACTATTACCGGAGATTTGTTCCAGAAATGGCTGAGTACCTCGTCCCACTCAACAACCTTCTGAAGAAAGGCAGGAAGGTGATCATCACTCCGCATGGTGGAAGACAATATAAGGCGGTGCATGGAGAAGCTGCAGCAGGAGCCGGTGCTTGCTTTTCCAAACTTCACTCGGCAATTCACTATCACTACAGATGCGAGTGAGTATGCATTGGGAGCGGTGTTGTCTCAGGATGGAAAAGGGGGAGATCGCCCAGTGGCATATGCCAGTAGGCGCCTAACAGAGACGGAGGCCAGATACAGCGCACTGGGACGAGAGCTCATGGGAATAGTGTGGGTTGTTGACCACTTTAGACCCTATTTATTTGGCAGAAGATTTAGGATACATACTGACCATATGCCTCTTCAATGGGTGGGGAAGTTGAAGGAATCTTCGGCTAGGATTACGCGTTGGAAGGAGCTCCTGGCACAATAGATATAATCTATAAGCCAGGAAAAGAAAATGACGTAGCCAATTGGTTGTCTCGAGCAATTACTGTAAATGCAGTAGAAGAGGAGGCCGGAGAACCGTCTAGACAATTCTTGCTGGAGTGGGCACCGGGAGAGGAAGAAGAACAGAATGTGGCGGAGGAAGAGGATAGGGTGGAATCTTCGTCTAACGAGAGCTTGGATGAAGGAAGACCAGAAGATATGGAGGAACTGGAGGACATAATAAACGACAAGAGGTGGCAGATTGTATAGAAGACCAGGACCACTGGATTGCTCAAAGTTGAGTGCAGCAATTATGGGAGGAGCAATATCACGACGATTTGGTCACAGCCAGGCGTGAAGAATGAGGGAGATCTGTAGAACCTTGAATAATGCCTCTAAGCCTGGAAAAAAGTGTCACCTGTACGTGGGAAATGAAACCGTTTGGGAGAAGATTAAACGGCTATGGTGTGATGAGCGCATAGGAATGGACAGGACATTCGCCCGATGCAAGCTGATGGTGGAAACCGTTCAGGAAGACGAACGCCAGAGAGAAGTGACTGTCGCGTATCATCAGGGCAAAACCAATCATCGCGGAATCTCGGAGACCCTACAAGCATTGAAGAGAAGATACTTTTGGTGGGGGATGAAGAAGACTATCGCAGAAGTTGTAGGAAACTGCGAAGTTTGTCAACGCACAAAGTATGACAGACATCCACCAAAAGGCAGACAAGAAGAGACACCTACCGCAGATGCACCGCTCAATGATTTACAGGTTGACACTTTCACGTGGAGAGGATTTAAATGGATAACCATAATTGATCTCTTCAGTAAGACGGCAATGGCGCACCAGGTTCAGGAAAAGTCGTCGGAAGCAGTGCTGGCAGCTCTCCGAATGTGGTTTCAGTTTTACGGAGTTCCGGAGCGCATCTCTTCAGATTCAAGCAGAGAGTTCGACAATGCCATTATACGAAATGAAATGAAGGACCTTGACGTAATATGGCATCTCAACACACCAGGGCACCCTAAGAGTAGAGGAGGCATAGAGCGGCTTCTTGCCACATTGAGTGACCATCTTCGACTATACCGACTTCGACTGGTCAGGCTGACCAGGGACTGGAACCGGACGTGGCAATGCCTAAGGCGATTGTACCATACAATCATTCTGTACATACAGTGACGGGGTTTTCACCATTTGAGGTCCTCTTTGGGCTTCGAGGACATCAGCGGGACGTAAGTGCACGGCAGCAAATGGAGAAGAAATACACAACAACCATGTTGCTCGAAGAAAGTTATGGGAAAAGGCCCGAGGAAGAACGAAAAAGGAAAAAGCCAGGAGGGTAACTCGGGAGAATTTAAAGGTCACAGATAGGATGGGAGCAATCAAAATCGGGACGATCGTATATAGGAAGTTGGGATCTAACAGGGGTAAAGTGATACAGCGATACGAGGGTCCATTCAGGGTGATTATTATAAGGGAACACAACATTGTTACGATTGAAAGTGTCAGAGAACCCAAAAAGAGGAGAACTGTCCATCTTGAAGAATTAAAACTTCCGGCAATGACAATATAAAAACTGAAATGTTCTCTTACTAGATTGTATTACAGAAAATTTACTTATTCACAATTTACTATATTAAAGTTACTTATTCTATTTATTGTTTTGTTTTAAGATTGTTATTGATTTTTGTAAATATTGCCGCTTTCATGCTATGTTTTTGTTTTTTGTAAATAATTTCTTTTTCATTCTAATTTGTTATATTATTAGGTTTAGATTATGTATTTAGCGTTTATTAAGGGAACTTGTGAGTTTTTTCAATGATATGTATATAGGATTTGTTTTTATTGTAAATAATTTTTCTTTATTGTTCTTGTTTTCTATGTTATTATATTATATAGTATTAGTTTACGAGGATTGTTCGTAAACTGGTGGGGGGGAGTTACGGTATGAGTCAGCTGTTATTTCGATGTCAGCTGACTGAGGGGATCAGCTGATCGAACGTATACAAGAGAGGTACCGAAGACAACAAAGCCAGTATTTTACAGCAGTTCAAGCGAGTTAGATCTTATTCCTTCTTCTCTTTTTTGACATTGTGCTTTCGCCCATACTTAACTTATATATATGCACATATATATTTATATTTTTAGTATAGGTATATAAGCTAATACTCACACTGTAATTCAGATATAAGCCACTCACTATTTTTCATTGTCTGTCATAGTGTTCAATTTGTAGATTCAATTTATTTATTTATTTTTTCAGTTTTTTAGACACTACTTGCATATCTTATATTATAAATATCTTCTTACCTACATGATATTATATTTCATCTGTCACTGTTTTCAATCTACTAACATCTAATTCCACGAGTATCTATCAATAAAAAAAACTCTTTTACTATTCAATTATCAGTTATCAACTTTTTATCATTTATGTTTTAATTCAATATTTTGTATAATTCTAAATTTTTTTGCATACTATTTCTTTTTAATTGTATGTTTCTCTAAATGTTGTTGTTATCTCTTTTGTTCTATAGCCCTGACGAAGACCTGAAACTCACGTCAAAACGTCGGCATAAAATAAATAAATATGATTTTGTATATTTATTTTGTTCTTTGCTGACCGCACAAACTTCTCCAATAATATAATGAATAGCATGCTTAAGAAAAATATAGCTCTAATTAGTGGTCTTGAGGATATCCCTCATTGGCTATATATTGCTGCCAGAACAGTTACACTCGAGCTGGGGATATGAACGCCAGTTCTATATAAACCTTTTGCAAAAAGAAAAAATATCGAGCAAATACCCTGATGATATTGAAGCTTACTGGAAAAGTGTGTAGGAAAAGCCGGGGAATCGCCTCGAGCACTTCTGGATAGAAGAAGAAATGCAAAGTTTCCAGAATGGCTCTAATATGAATGAAGTGACAGTATCAGTGGAAGAAGTTTCGGAAGCTGTCATGAACATGAAAAACTGGAGGGCGTCTGTACCTGACGGAATCCAAAATTATTGGATTAAAAGATTTCATTGCTTGCATAAGTTGCTAGCCAAAGGATACCAGGAAATACTTGATGGCACGCAAACGCCCCCTGATGGCTTCTCGGATGGCATCAGTTATATGCTTCCAAAAAAGAACGCATTAAACCTACGTCCTGAAGACTTCCGGCCAATAACGTGTTTAAATGGTTTATATGAAGTTCTCACTTCTCTTCTGGCGACCAAGATATATGAAAATCTTGAAAATGAGAATATGATTTCCATAGAACAGCTAGGGTGCAAAAAGCGGGCTAGGGGTTGTAAGGAGGTCTTAGTTATAGATTTGTTCATAGCTACACAAGTCTCGAAAAAACATCGAAGTCTTTCTATGGCTTGGATTGATAATAAAAAGGCCTTTGACTCTGTTCCACACAGCTGCCTACTAAAAGTTTTAGATAAATACAAGGTTCATACTAATGTAAGCAGAATCCTTTCAAACCTGTTGGCAGGATGGAAAACTACGCTGAAAGTCGGAGCTACCAGCACGGCCAATCATATCAAAATACTGAGAGGAATATACCAAGGGGATTGTCTTAGCACAATTTGGTTCTGCATGGCACTATTTCCATTAAGCAGGTTTCTTCGAAAGAATAAGGAAGGATATAAACTTGTCATCAACGACGAAGGGACCACAGTCAGCCACAGCTGGTACATGGATGACCTCATACTATACACGAAAAATAAAGAACAACTACAAAATATGGTTGAAGCTGTTTCATCTTTTACAAGAGATATAGGAATGTCATTTGGCCTCGATAAATGCGCAGTGCTCCATGTAAACAAGGGGAAAGTGGTTAGTAAACAGAACATGGTTAATGAAGAAGAGCACATAAAATAACTTAGAAGAAGATAATAAATTATATAAATATCTGGGCATGCAACAGCACCTTAAAATATCCCGAAAAGATATGCAAGAAGAATTTCTAACATCGCTCAAAATTAAGCTACGAAAAGAGCTCAAAACCCAACTAACTGGGAAGCAAAAAATCAAGGCCATCAACACCTGGGCTATACCTGCTCTTAGCTATAGCTTCGGCATAGTGCAATGGTCAAATACAAGTCTACAGGAGATGGATCGCCTTGTACGAACAACTCTCTCATAAGAACGGACCAACCACGCAATATCCTCTAAAGCTCGTCTGTATTTACCTTGAAAAGAAGGAGGACGTGGTTTGCTAAATATTGAAGAAGCTTGCCGCAAACCAGAAAAGACCCTACGCCAATACTTTCAAAAACAACAGGGCCTCACCTCGCCATCCAAAGGATGGACTCTGGTTTAACTGCACTTAATTTGAGCAAAGGTGTAGAATCAACAATGATATCATAAAATGAACAACTGGCAGAATGAGAAAACCAATCTCTGCATGGGAGATTCTATAGCCAACTGAACGAAGCCTCTATAGACAAAGTGAAATCAGTTGAATGGTTAAAAGCTGGAAGGCTATTCTCCGAGACAGAGGGATTTGTGGTTGCTATTCAAGATCAAGTGGTTGCCACGAGATCATATAGGAAGCATGTGTTAAAAGGCGCAACAACATAAGCTGTTTATTATTCTCAGTAACGCTCGAATCAATCCAACATATCACTGGTACGGAATATATCCAGAGGCACAACAATGTGGCCAAAATTTTGCATCAGGCTCTGGCTGTGAAGTACAACCTAATTGAAGATAAGAGCCCTTATTACAAATACCACCCAAATAAACTCCTCCAAAAAAGTTCTCTCAGGCTATATTGGGAGGAATCAATAATTACGGACCATACAGTACGCCATAATAAACCAGATATCCTCCTTATAGACCTAAGAAAAAAGAAAGCAGAACTTATTGATGTTGGGATCTCCAACGATAATAATGTAAGCTTCACTGTGGGAGAAAAACTGAGGAAATACCAGGAATTGGCGATAGAATTGAAAGAAATATATAAATTGGAAGGTGTTACCACTACTCCATTCATAATATCCACGAATGGTCTCATACCAAAATCAACAGTGGCAGGCATGAATGGTTTGGGGGTGCCTATGGATTTGCTGAGAGAGGCTCAACAGTCAGTTCTCTTAGACACTGCATGTATAGTGCGAACATTTTTAAATATTTGAGAAAATAAATAAATCAACAAAAATATGAAGGTGATTGGACTTCTAGGTCTCCCACCTCAGATACTCAACCCGCAATAGCGAGAACAACCGACCATAATAATAAAATAAAAGTAAAAAAAATAATAATAATTGATAAAATAAAATATATCATGGGTGCTTTAATAAATTAACTATTTGGGAATAGGCTAGGGATAATTTTTTTTGTCCGTTTGGTGATTGACTGGGGAAGCTTCTAATTGTATAAAAATGCTTTCGGATAACAGTAGTTTGTCGTATTTAGGAACAGAGGCTAGTATGGAGGCATTGTTAAAATCAAAAAAGTGTTAAGCTGTGTTCGGATAATTTTGAAGCCGTGAAGTTACGGGAGGAGGTGGAATATTTGTGCTGGGTTATGTGGTCTTTCAGCAAATTTTTTGTTTCTCCAATGTAGAATGCATTGCAATTAGAAGTGGAACTGGGGATACGGTACACAACATGGGAAAGGTATTGAGGAGGAATAGGATCTTTAAGATGGGTGTAGATAAAAAGACAGTTTGTTATGGGCTTTGAAGGCTGGGCGGAGGTTAGGGATGGAGGAACGTAATTGTTTTTGAATGTTGTCTGTAAGAAAGGGGATGTAAGGTAATGATCTGTTTAGGGGGATGGAAAAATATTGCAGAGAATTTTGTGTAGAAGGGGTACAGTTTTTATAATTGTAAATGAGTCTGTCGATTATTTTAGAAGGAAAGTTGTTTAAGAGAATTTGTTTAATGCGGAGATAGTATCATGAATCTAATATGATTGTAGATTTAACCAGATTACGGACAAATGTTGAAGGACTGATGTTGAACATGAAGATACTAGAAAATCATTTAAATATGAGCTAAATTGTGATTCAGGTCCTGATGGTGATAGCAGTGAAGTGTTGATGAAAATAAATGTAACAAATGAAAAAAAAATTAAAGAAGAAGAAAGTAAGAAATATACTCAGTAAGAAGAAGAAACTCAAAAAGAAAAGGGGATTTAGTGATGCAACGAGCATTGTTAAACCTTTTATTAATCCAGGGCCCTGTTTCGTAATGGAACTAATAGTATTAGTAAAAAAGTACAAGTGTACATGTTACAAAGTACAGAGAGAGAGAGAAATACTTTATTCATATATGCTGCCTAAATACATTAGGTTGCTATCTCACACAGCATACTTATCAATC